>NW_015544136.1:288225-288450 GCF_001515605.1 Sinocyclocheilus anshuiensis | reverse complement strand
CACACTGGGTGTGAAGATGTGTGTGTGTGTGTGTGTGTGTGTGTGTGTGTGTGTGTGTGTGTGAGTGTGATGTGTGTGAAGACACTGCACAGCGCAAATCCGTGAATGAATATTCTGAAGTGAAGTAAACTTCAACGGATTTCCCCTGCTCAGAGAGTAGGGAGCAATGAACACTGTGTAGGGATCATATCGATCGGAACACAGTTCATGCACGTAGCTCACTTC
>NW_015544136.1:286583-288215 GCF_001515605.1 Sinocyclocheilus anshuiensis | reverse complement strand
CAGAGGTATGCTAATACATACGTTGACAGGCAGGTAGGAAAGCCAATTAAAACGCTCGGACCGAGCGTTTTAATTGGACGAACATTTCTTGGTCCTACACCTTCCACAGAATATATAAATACAGATAAATACATTTAGACCACTTAACTTAATGATTGCTATCGTGATGTGAAGAGAATTTCAACCAGCATAACAAAAAATGTTTCTGAAAACAATCACCTATTGCATCTTTAAATGGGACCAAGAAAGACCAAAATGTATTTGTCAAAATAACATTAATATGTCAGTAAAAATAAATAAATAGATAAATTAATTAATTAATTAACTCTATGGTGTTAAATGTACAATTACACTGTAATAAAGACATTGAAAAATATACTGATTAATTTACTAGGGACGCAACACAGTAAGGATATTGAAAGAATTCATGCATAAATGTAACATGAATCGACAAAATACACTTACATTCAAGATACAATCTATGTATACAAGTTTTAGTGTCTTATGCAGTGTTGCCATTCGACGCAATGTATCTTGTTTCAAGGACTTTTAGCTATTTTTACTGGAAAAAAATCAAGAACTGAAATGCTCATAAGAAGTCCCCATAGGAAAAATGTATTGCTCAGTGGTTGCTTTTCCTAAGCTCAGGAGACTTAGATTAGATTCTCATATATCTCTCATTTTAGTATTGACAGCATTTCAGATGTATCTCCTAAAATTCCTTAGGAGAATGGAAGTAGACACAAATGAGACATGAGAAATATTTGAGAAAAAAAGAGTCAAAACAGAGAATATGGTGGAAGAAACATAGAACATCTCTTTATTGTCTTGCTGCAATCTCTATCAAGACTCCATTATAGGAATATTTTATTGCTCAGTGGTTGCTCTTTCTAACCTCAGGAGATGTAGTGGTGATTCTCATGTATTTCTCATTTCAGTCTCAACAGTGTCTCAGATGTTTCTCCTAAAAATCCTTAGGAGAAATAAAAGTAGACACAACTGAGACATGAGAAAGTTCTGAAAAAAAGGAATCCAAAATAACAATGGAAGAGAAACGTGTGAGAAATATGGGAGACCTCTTTATTGTCTTGCTGTAATCTCTTGCAAGACTCCATTATTAAAATGTTTTACTGCTCAGAGGTTGCTGTTGTTGTTTTTTAATGCAATGGGGTTTTTCACCTTTAATGGTCAGGACAGTAAGAGTAGAGACAGGAAACAATTGGACAGGTGAGAATTGAACAGGAGCAGAAAAGTACCTTTAGCTGGGATTCGAACCCATGTTGTCTGTGGAGTAGTTGTGCCTTCACATTGATGCGCTGCCCACAAGGCTATGGCTCTGACAGAGGTTATTCTATGCTCAGGATACTAAGAGGTGATTCTCCTATACGTCTCAATGAGATAATCAGCTTTGTCTTAAGATGTCTTCAGTTTTATTTTAGGAGAAACATTCAACTTTTACTAATATTGTAAATACTAAAACTGTCATTTAAATAGTTATTTATTAATATCATTTAAATAGTAGTTTAAATAGTATTAAACATTTCAGAATATCGAGGGTTACTAGTTTAAATGTTTAAATTTATCTTCAATGTCCAGCATTGTATACACCACATTTTCCAAACACACTAGAAA
>NW_015544136.1:279911-283149 GCF_001515605.1 Sinocyclocheilus anshuiensis | reverse complement strand
AGGGTTACTAGTTTAAATGTTTAAATTTATCTTCAATGTCCAGCATTGTATACACCACATTTTCCAAACACACTAGAAAGGACGTTGAGGGTGCAAGATGTTTAGTATAAGAGCAATACCTTTTTTTAACACTAGTGTACCAGAGTTTTTTTTTTGTTGTTGTTGTTGTTGCTTTGTTTAGTATTACAATTTTGTCTTGTACAGACCATTTTTGCATGCATGTAAATATAGGTTATGGTTTCCTCTGTTAATCACTGTGCAATAAAACACTATCTACATAAAACAACTTCAAATATGACAATGCATGTATTGTCTTTGATTGAAATTGTGTAGATAAATGACATTTAAGCTAACCAGAGGGAAGAAAAATAAAATAAAAAATATCTCTTTACCATTTCAAATATTTCTCCTAGACAGAAATGAGCTTACCTTAAGATTGAATGGAAACTTTTGCTTGAGTCTCCTGCTTCTCAAACTTGTCTCCTGAGACAAAAACTTTAACGATCTCACAATGGTCTCCTTTAAAGCTTTAGAAGAGATCTCAACAAAATCACACACTGTGCTCAGATATTTCTCCTTAGCTACAGACACCGGTGGTCTCCCATTTGTCTTCTTTAAAGCTTTAGAAGAGATCTCAACAACATAAAACACTGTGCTCAGATGTTTCTCCTTAGCTAGAGACTCTGGATCTCTCACATTTGTCTCCTCAAAAGTTTATTAGAGATCTCAACAACATCACACACTGTGCTCAGATATTTCTCCGTAGCTAGAGACTCTGGATCTCTCACATTTGTCTCCTCTAAAGTTTAGAAGAGATCTCAACAACATCACACACTGTGCTCAGATTTTTCTCCTATACTAAAGACTCGAGCGCTCTTACATTTGTCTCTTCTAAATGTAATAATCAAGACTGAGTCATAAGCCATTTATATGCCTTTCAGCAAAGAAAGCTCCAGAGTTACATTTTCTGTAAATCAGTTTTGATTAAGGCATCCGGTACATCACTATGTCTAACAACAAATTATGTGCCTAAGTACAAAAACATTGTCCCATAAAAAGTAACATTATCCTTATTTCTGCATAATTTCTCTCTCAATATAGCCTTTAACTCTGAATTTATGACCCCCCCCACCCCTTTATTTAGTGCTTTTCAAGTACTTGACTTGATGCACACTTTGTAAAGTTGTTGAGATCTCTTCTAAAGCATTACAGGAGACAAATATGAGACCCCCAGATTATTTAGCTAAAGAGAAAAATCTAAGCACAGTGTGTGATGTTGTTGAGATCTTGTTTGAAACTTTGGAGGAGACAAATGTGAGACCACCAGAGTCTCTAGCTAAGGAGAAAAATCTGAGCACAGTGTGTGATGTTGTTGAGATCTCTTCTAAAGCTTTAAAGGAGACCATTGTGAGATTGTTAGAGTTTTTGTATCAGGAGACAAGTTTGAGAAGCAGGAGACTCAAGCAAAAATCTCCATTCGATCTTAAAGTAACCTCATTTCTGTTTAGGAGAAATATTTGAGATGTTAAAGAGATCTCACTTTTGATTTTTCTTTGGGTCATTTTTTGCAGTGTGTGTACGCTCTCTTAACTGAGGCAGGACCTCCATTTTAAGCATTGCAATGACTCTATCAATAAGACAACTGGCTCATTTAAGCTTAAATCGGGACTATGGCTGCCATATTGAGTACTGCAATTTCTCATATACATGTATGTATGAGTGGATCGTCTCCGCAGTCAACAGTCTCTGATTAATCAGACCACTTAAATTTCACAGAAAACATCCTTCTTCTCTCAGTCAACGAGGCCATAACAACGTTCTGAGATCATGCATGGAGGTTTCAGCAAAATGGTTGTGCACACAAGACACTTAATCAAACAAATGAGTCCTTGGCGCATACACACATAGGTCGTGCTCGGTGCTCAGATCACTCTTTTTTTTCCCGATGGCTGCCCGTATGTAAGTTATTTTCATAAATCATGAGCTGCTCGGGGTGCACCGCTGTTCACGTCAGTGTTTAATCAGGCAAGTAATGCTGTTCCACTTGAGTTTGGAATTTGACAGCCCCCAAGGGCAACTTTTGACACCTGTCAACATTTACAACAAACCATTATTGCATCACAATTAGCATTCAATATTCAAGCATCGTTTGCGACGACTGGATTCCGGACTCATGAATCACTGTGTTGCAATTGATGTGCATTCATAAAAATTCTTTTTAACAATTAAACAATTTAGCCTATAATAGCCTAATATACAGAAATTCATTAAAGTAATCAAATGTAAAATAAAGCACTGCATAGACTTCACCATATAAATTCAACACAAATTGATTCATAACTGTTTAATCAGGCAAGTAATGCTGTTCCACTTGAGTTTGGAATTTGACAGCCCCCAAGGGCAACTTTTGACACCTGTCAACATTTACAACAAACCATTATTGCATCACAATTAGCATTCAATATTCAAGCATCGTTTGCGACGACTGGATTCCGGACTCATGAATCACTGTGTTGCAATTGATGGTATTAGACAATCAACCGACTTCTTTATGCTGTAGCATAATGACTAGAGACAAAATGGCAGGCCTTGGGAAATCTCTCCACCATCACAATTAAGGTGTTTTGATGGAGACACCTCAGTGACAAAATCCATCAAGATGTAAGACCAAGGAAAAAAATGACAGCAAAAGTAATTTGCCATGATGTACCACCTTTTTGGGACAAAGAGGCAGCCTGGAGAGCCAAGTTGCTACCGTTGTGCCCTCTTGATTGTGGTCTCAAAGCCTCATCTGATGGGTGAAACCAATTTAGACCTCAGGATAATTGGCTACGCTTTCTTCTCCATCTACTTTATCTGTCTGGAAAATTGAATTGCATTGTGGAGGGGGGTTGGGTCTGGTTTACTTTTTTACCTGAAACCGAAATTAAAGAATTTACAGGATTGTCAAAAGCAGTGGTTCTCAACCTCAGCAAACTCCCAAAGGGGCTACAGAATGACTTAAAATTATTTAAAATAAATTATATTAGAACATCCTTAAGTAATTGAATCTTAATCTTATATATTAACCTTATATACATGTGAAAGATTCATATACAGTATATATATATATATATATATATATATACACACTATTACAGTTCAAAGGTTGCCCACCGAGGCTGCATTATGTGATAAATAAACAGTAGTATTGTGAAATATTACTACAATTTAAACTAAATATTATATTTATTATACT
>NW_015544136.1:266948-279742 GCF_001515605.1 Sinocyclocheilus anshuiensis | reverse complement strand
GTTTTTGCATTCATAAAAATTCTTTTTAACAATTAAACAATTTAGCCTATAATAGCCTAATATACAGAAATTCATTAAAGTAATCAAATGTAAAATAAAGCACTGCATAGACTTCACCATATAAATTCAACACAAATTGATTCATAACAGTTATACAATATTCAATGAAGAGCAGTGAATAATTCTCTCATTTTCTTTTGTTGTTTGATTAACAGATGATGACATACAGCAGCAGGTATATACAGTAAGATGCAGTCACAATATACACAGATTCTGACTAGCATTCGATTACTTTTCAAACTGTTTATTTTCACTTAAGACATAACTTAAAAAGAGTGAAAACTCACCAAGCTTACAAAGTGCATACAAAGTACAAAGTGCACATACAAAGTGCAAAGTAGCCTATATGTGTCCGTGTTTCAGTCCGTCTCGAATTGTGCACACGGAAAGCGCTTTGGGAACAGAGTGTCTTCCGCAGCTCAGTGTGATTTTAACTCATTTTTTAGTATCGTGCAAGAACGGCGGGAGACTGTATATGACAGACATGTTACATGATTTGGCTGATTTGGATGTTTCATAGAAAGGGCGACAGTGCACCACATTAAAGGAAAGGAACATTCATGTTTTCATAACCGCTGGTCAAAATCAAAAACGAATCCAAAATTAAATAATCGTTGAGAGCAAGGGGGCCCCCTGGTGTTTCGGGGGTCCTACACAACATGCGTACTTTGTGTATAGGGAGGATTGGCTCTGTTTAGAATATATATATTATTTTTTAAAACATTTTTTTCCCTTTATCAGCATCTATTAATGACTAGAAAATAAAAAATAAAAAAATCCTACATGTATTGCATTTAATCATTTACTAACTTAACTTTTTTTTGTTACTTACTTGACCAATTTAATGTCCTTGCTGAATAAAAGTATTTGTTTAAAAAAAAAAAAATCAACTAAATAAAAAAATCTTACTGACCTGATATTTTTTAACAGCAGTGTGTATTACCAAAACAATTAAAATTTATGTTTGTGTATGTATGTAATTTTTAAATTGCTATTATTTTATTTTCTATGGAATATTCCAGGTTCGGTATAAGTTAAGGTCTACTGACATATATTGTATTGTATAATGCTGATTACCACAAAAACTAATTTTCTGTTGTCCCCCCTTGCAAGCAAAAGCAAACATCTTTATAATGTAATATACTGACACTCCCAGTTTATGTTAAAAAAAAAAAGTTTGAAATCAAGCAGTTTTCATAACTACAGCGGAAATATCGGAGGAAATATCTTAGCCTATATGGGAGGTTATGGAATATTGTGTTGGGCAATGGGAGGCCTTGAAGTCAAAAAGGCTAAGAACCACTGGTCTAAGGGGACACACATTTCAAGTACTAATATTGCCTTTCTGGTAGCAGTTGGACATTGGAGAGTAGGCTTGATGAAATGCCTTGAGAATTTGTGGTGTAACTTAATTTATGTGATACACAATAGAAGATCTTATTAACTACCTAATTAACATAAAATCCATACTAGAGTCTTTACCAGCCTAACTACATCTAATTCAGAGATGAACAGATATACACTACACATTTCAGTTGCTATTGTAAGAAGATCTGGTTGTCACAGCAAAAGTTGTTAATCCAGCAAGACCAAAATTAATCAACAGTAGTATTCACAGCATTACACATCCATGTCTACCTAGAACAAGCAGTATCTGCCTCCGAGGTTGATTTCCTTAAACTGGGACACTCAAATTTATTCAAAATCCCATCTAATATTCACTTCCGCTGTAAAATATTGCATATATTAGAATTACAACTCTTCCTTTTGTCTTCTGCAACTAAGCAAGGTACTGTACATCCATCAACACCCACTTCATTGAAGAGTCTACTTTGCATATTTGACTGCACTATAGCTCTCTTCCTCAGTAAACCTGCATTGTCTCGTAATGCCCCAGTGCAACTTGAAAGCATCCTTTCCCATCTTTTCTTAATATCCCTTTCTTTGTACCATCTAAAAGGATCAAGCAATTTGATCACCTGGTGACTCCTTGAGAACCTACTGATTGAGACAGAACTTTTAAAACATCTTTGTCTTTTCAAAAATGAAAAATCTTTATCATTTAATATACTGACACTCCCAGTTTATGTTAAAAACAGAAGTTTGAAATCAAGCAGTTTTCATAACTACAGCGGAAATATCGGGGGAAATATCTTAGCCTATATGGGAGGTTATGCAATATTGTGTTGGGCAATGGGAGGCCTTGAAGTCAAAAAGGCTAAGAACCACTGTTCTAAGGAGACTCACATTTCAAGTACTAATATTGCCTTTCTGGTAGCAGTTGGACATTGGAGAGTAGGCTTGATGAAACACCTTGAGAATTTGTGGTGTAACAATTTATGTGATACACAATAGAAGATCTTATTAACTACCTAATTAACATAAAATCCATACTAGAGTCTTTACCAGCCTAACTACATCTCATTCAGAGATGAACAGATATACACTACACTAGGGATATGACGGTATCAAATTCTCATGTTGCGATTAATTGCCAATGCTTTTATCACGGTATACGGTATTATCACGATATTTAAATTTAGTTTAAAAAAAAAGTGCTGTCATAATACAGTATAACAGGTTTAATAACTTTTTTCTTATAACAAAAATAACTGAACGCTGTGATGAACATCATAGCAAATACACAAATCTGAATGGCTGTTTAAATCATTTAAACACGATTAAGAAACAGGAAGTATTGCAGCTGCTTTGTTTACAGGGTTTAAGTGCCCACGATAACAATATCGTGCATATTCATTACCGTGATATATCGCATTACCGAATACCGGCACAAGTCTACACTACACATCTTTTCTTAATATCCCTTTCTTTGTACCATCTAAAAGGATCAAGCAATTTGATCACCTGGTGACTCCTTGAGAACCTACTGATTGAGACAGAACTTTTAAAACATCTTTGTCTTTTCAAAAATGCCTTTCTCGATTGATTCCAGCAACACTTTCAAAACAGATGATAAATAACTGAAGGAATTTAAAAGATGAGTGTGAGGTTTTCCAAACTCACATCTATAGTGTCTGCATACATGGTTGTACACAATTCCCGGAGAAACACCATAAAAAACAACCATAATTACAGCAACCGCCACTGTTATTATAAACTAACAGATGCAATGGCATCAAATCTTCCTTTCCAAGAGTCTATTTTCTATCTGGAACAAGGGCACATTATTTTCTTTCAGCTTAAGGAAAGTATAAAGGCAGACAATAGAGACAGAACACGTTGAAGCACAGAGTACTTAATCCGACACATTCGCACACAGGAGGCCAGAAAAAGATCCAATACAACATGATTTGTGTCACAGAACACAAAGCAGACACTTAGAGACAGAGGCGAGTTAAAGGGGTCATATGACGCTTTTTTTAAAGATCATTATTTTGAGACTTTAGTCTTTGCAACTTCAGGGATCTTATCTATGCACAATCAGCTTGTAACACTCCAAAGAGAAAGGAAAACTTTAAATCGCATCATATGACCCCTTTAACTTACAGACAAATACAAGTGTAGTTAGTTACTTAGAGTGAAGTAAAAGTCGAGAGCGCACTGTTATAGCGCGAAAGTACATTAACATGATGAGCGAGCGCGAATCTCTCCACTCGCACGCGGATTTCCTTTGCTCTCTCACAAAAACGCTTGGATGATTTGTTCAAATAAATAAGGAGTTTGTCTAACTGGGGTGGGTTTCCCGTAGAACGACGTAACTCACTAATTAACCACCATAGTACGATGCATTGTTGTGGAAACTAACTAGCCTGTCACGACTGTTTCCCGAACACGGTCGCAAATTCGTCGTTTGAACCACATTAGTTCAACAATTTAGGTCCGTTTTTAATGACGTCACACGCATGTGGTGGAGTAATAACTTCTGCTTATTAATTGATTCAAGATTTCTGAGATGCTGCTGCATTGAACATGGCACCTGATGACTAATTTAATATGTTTTGTTCCCTGTCATTTTGCTTTATTTGATGTTTGATTCATCGAAGGGTTTCCTTTTACATCATACTCCAGGGTTCTCTTGGGCATTTATGCACATGCACTCTTCAAAAACAGCGCTTATTGAGGACGTGCTAAAATTTATCGATTAAAATTTATATATTTCAATAGAATGGAAGATATTAGGGATGGGAAGATTTGCCGATTTGCTCGGTGCATCTGCATAAAAAGTTAACGATGTGATGCATCGGTTTAAAAAGTGTAAATCGAATACAAGTTTGTATCGCGATACATCGTTTCTAACATATTTGCATCGGCAAAAAACAATTTATTTATATATAATTACTAGTGGATGGCTACATTTTTATTGTTTAGAAAGTGACCAATAATCTGTGACCAATATTTTATATGTAGATTGATTTCTCCACGAGAAACTGTTTCTCAAGCGCATTCTCTCGCGTGAATATGACGCATCACAACACCACTACAGAGACCTGAGGAAAAGCAGGGATTAAAGTCCAAAATCTGACTTGAAATAACCTAACAAATCAATCGGGGTTAAAGCAGTTCCCTAAACGACAATCTAAATTCACACAATCTAACTAATTTGTGGACGCTTAATCTTAAACAGCCCTTAATGTCGATCATGGATCAAATCGATCCACCATGGCAAACAGCGAATATATTTGTGCTGTTTAATGCATTTGAGACGTTGTCTTTTCCTCAGTGCATAACTGACATGCCACAAGTATATTTGTCCTCTGTAAATGTTTGAAAGTCATGCAAATATATCCATTTTACTTGCTGTCAGGAGTGGGCGAGGCATACGCGAGTGAACGAGTCTGTTTTATTACGTCTTAAATTGATTTTTCCATACATTTCTGCCATATGTACATTAACTGACAGTCACCACTGATAAGCTACCACTAAATATTGTAGAAACTTAATTTGCTGTAAAGTTGCTTTGCAATGATTTGTATCGTGAAAAGCGCTGTACAAATAAACTTGACTTGACTTGACTTGCTGCGCACATGCAAGCTAAACTGACGGACGGAGCACAATAATTCTGAGTCAAATATGCATTTTGCTAAAATATTCGTTGTTGGACATTAAATGTGCCTTTTGTAGAATTTTAAACCTACATATAGGTGTATTCTTATGACAGCAGTAACTGTAAAGGGACTAATGGGTAAATAAAATGTAAGCTAATACAGTCCTAATTACTAAGCTTACTACTTAATTACTACTTAATGTGTGTTTCTTATAGCAGTTAAAATGTAGTTTTAATTTATTGATTTTAACTTTTAGTTTAGTGATTTTAATGCTTGCAATGTTAGATTGTAAAGTTCTAATGTTATCTGTTCTAACTATAAAAGGTACAGCTGTCATAAAACCAGAGAAAAAGGCTGCATGGCTATGATAGTATGTGAGAGAGTCAGTGGTAATATCATTGCATTCCTATTGTTCAGTGTTAGAGGAGCTCAGCTTAGTCTGACAGTTTGCCTGCCCTGGACCAGGTTAGCTTTCCAGCATAAGTTGCCACAGTGACTGATTTTGATCTTTGTTAAATTTGTTTTATGGAACCAAATCATTTGACAGTGAGTCAGACTAACTGAAATAAGCCTGGCCTATTTGGTAAACTTGTTTTATGAAACAGGCCTCGAGGCATTAGAAGTCAGAAGACACATAAGTTAATTTATGATTTGCTGTCTGCCTGAACCAAAGAAATAAATGCGATCATATTTTTTTCCATTGCATCGAATCGCATTGTGTTGAATCGGATCGAATCGAAATCGGATCGCACTGCATCGTAATAGGGGTGAATCGTATTGCATTGCATCGCTAGCTACTTCATATGTATCGTCAATGTATCGTATCGTTGGCTATGTATCGAGATGCGCATCGCATCGGCCTCAGTTATGGAGATGCACATCCCTAGAAGATATAGATTGTACTGCATGTTAGCTTGCTTATGACCAAAAGTATAATTTAACACTAAAATCAGAACTGAAAACAAACTCTCGATGAAACAACAACAACAAAAAAAAACTCCCAATAAATTATGTTCAAACAATGATTCTATCACAGCATTTATTGTGTTAAATCGTGTGCATCATTTACATTTTGCATTTGATGTTGATTTGATAGGAAACATTATAATTTTTACTTATTAATGGCATCATTGTACAGATTGAGAATTCATTGCACTGATTTTAAATTCAGTTGAGGTATCTGACATAATGTGACATAACATTGATATTTTATATGCTGTGTGTCTTAAGAGCCATATAGGCTATAATAGTGTATGTTGTTTTTAGATAAATCGCTCAGAGGGGTTTGACCAACCAGTTAGACAAGACAGACTACTAGATTATATATTTGTACAAATAAGCACCCCAATCCTAGCCATTTCTAATATAATTTGGATTAATATGACTAAATATTATAAAATTGTAACAAAATTAAAGATCCATCTTTGATTGTCAAAATAATTCCAGGTGCAGTTCCCTCCAAGAGGAGAGATTCGCGATGGCAACGGACACGTTTTAAGTGCGCGCACACTCTCTGGGCAGCATATCTGAGAGCGTGCGTCCTGGTTTGTGCAAGAGCAAAGGAAATGCGTGTGCAAGCGGAGAGATTCGCACTCGCGCATCATATTAATGTACTTTCGGGCTACAACAGTGCGCTCTCAACACTTGTCAGTAAATTAACGCCATACTACATATGTTTTCTTCATTGTAAGACGTCAGAGAGTGATGCAACCGGAAACTGTAACGCGTTTCTCGTGAGCACGTGGAAGTTTCTCGTGAGCACACAAAACGTTTCTCGTGAGCATGCGATAGTCTGTGTAATTTTTATTTTTGCTAAGGTCCCTTTAGGGGCTCTGTATTTCTAACACCCATACTGCAAAAGGAATTATGCAAAACACACTGCAAATATGACCAAAAATCTATGAGGAGCACAATTTGCACTGCACAAATTGGGATTAGCCTATGCATCCCATGAATTAGATTTATAGCAACCAGCTGAAAGTTTGACAACCTTACAGTCTAAAAGGTAGACACACAATGATATAAAAATTCTGGCCAATACTGACAAGATGACAATTATTAGTGATGCAGTAGAATTTTTAACAACCAAAAATGTTGAAGAAAAATAAATCTTCCGTTTCAGCCAAAATCATTGACAGAATTTGACACATTTTGACTGTTACTGTCTATTTTGTGCACACAATGTGAATAAGCTACAACACGTAACCATGTCAGAAGTGTGGACTCGTTTCACTGTGACCAAAAATGATGCTAGGGTAGTAATACGGAAAATTTGTTCAAATGAAATAACTGTTTAAAACCATACGGGTACGGATACGAAGCGCCTATGTTTTTTTTGTGTTTATAGTAATATTTGAAAAGTATATAATGTTATTTATAAAGAATTACACTCATATTTTGTAGTTCAAAGGGTTTTCTTTACAATGAAACCATTTGTTTTCATTTCCTCCATTGTATGTGTGCAGGGTAAACATTTTAATTTGAGTATGTTAAATTTAGGCGAAAATACCAAAAAACGCGCCGAGCTTAATTAATTTATCACCTGAGAACACAACACCCTGAAGATTTCAATTATTCAAATTTATTTACAGAAACTTGGTTTTGGTTTTTGGCTAAATTAAAATGTTTATTTTAGTTTAGGCGTTTAGATTAAAAAATATAAAACAAAATTCTCATTATAATATTACCGCCCCTTAATCTGTAAATTTCCACCCAAGGCTCTGTCATTTTGATTTCGCAAGCGACAAAGGTGTACCAGCTCTAATGCCATGGCGAAGGTTTGAGCAAAACATACTAACTGTTCTGCCTTTGTCTGCACAGACGAGCACAGAACACTATTTAGATCTAAAATAAACATGCAATTTATTTCCCAGCAGTTTACCTTTACAGACATACGGACACATTCTGGGGACACCAGAGACTTATATTACATATTGTAAAAAGGGGCATAATATGTTTCCTTTAAGATAGAAATGTTTAGATCAAGGGTCAGATGCACTATTCCCTAAATAATTAAAACGTGGAGACCAAATATACCACCATAACGAATTTCTCATATTTGTCATAACATAATTATATTCTATGGGTTTAATGAATTTGCAGACAATGTAGCTTTCTGTAACTGTCATATAACTGTATATTCACTGTCTTAGAGGAGAATGCCATTGAATGTGTAGCTAATATGAAGTGGGTTTTCATGAAAAAAAAAATCTAACTACAATCAGAACTGAAAACAAACTCTTGATGAAACAACAACAAAAAAACTCCCAATAAGTGATCCCTTCGTCTACAGCCGACGTTCAGCGCACCAGCGCTCCGCAGGACACCTCAACTGAGCCCGCGGCTGCACCTCGGGGACGCCGGCCTTCCTGCATCGCCGCCACTCATACCTCCAGACGCCGAGATTCTCCTTCACCCTCACCTTCCAGGCGTCAGCCACCTTCTCCAGCGTCCTCCTATGCCTCAGCTCTCTCCTCCGCTCCAGCTACGGAGAAATGGGCCGTGTCAAAGTTACGCCAAGTGCTCTCAACATCCTCGTTCCTCACCATCTGAACAAGGCGGAGCTCCAGCTATGGAGAAATGGACCGTGCCAAAGTTACGCCAAGCGCTCTCAAACGCCGGCATTCTCGATCCTCACCGTCTGAACAAGGCGGAGCTACAGGCCCTCTACGCTTCGCTCCAGGCGGGGGCGCCACTTCCAATCCCCACTCCTCCGTCCAAAGCTAAGGACAAAACAAACCAGGGCCGCAGTGCTCCTTATTCACGGCCTGATCCAACTACCACGCCATCAAGGATGAGCCTCCGACCATCAGGCCGCAGCAGAAGGCCTTCTCCAGGCGGGGGCGCCACTTCCAATCTCCACTCCTCCGTCTAAGGACAAAACAAACCGGGGCCGCAGTGCTCCTAATTCACGGCCCGATCCAACTACCACGCCACCAAGGACGAGCCTCCGACCATCTGGCCGTAGCAGAAGGCCTTCGGCAAGCCTGGGCCGCGCACCTGATCCAGCAGCAAACGCCCCCCGATCCTCGGAGCGTCAGCCAGCAGATCCTCCAGGCGACGCATCGGCGCGCGCCTCCACAAGCCGCCAAGATAGCATGAGCATGCCTCCGCTAGCGGCGCAGTCCCATCCCCAGTCCCTGTTTTACCCCACCCTTAACCCTCTCCCCTACCCATGGCCCCCAGCCCCACCATCCAGCTCTAGCGCGAGGCTTCCTCAGCTAGCAGCAAAAGCTCTGACGCCCACCATTCCATCTCTCCTTCCCTATGTTTTGCCCGCTCCCGGAGCCGACCAAGGCGTGAGGTCGCCCCCCGCTAATGCCGCAGGTTCCGGCTCCCGTTATTCCCTCTCTCTTTCCTGCTCTTTCTTCTGATCTCGCCTCCCGAACCGTTCCAAGTGCGAGCTTGCCTCCGCAGGCGGTTCCGGCGGCTACTTTCCCCCCCCCCATCCCCCATGCCCGCTCATCCTACTTTCTGTCCACAGCCACGCCCCTACCTATGCCACCAAACGCCCTCGCCCTGGACTCTCCCCCTGTATCCAGCAACATTCAGAACCAAATTCTCTCAGGTGCAGACGTAGATCTTTTTTCCCTTCTGTCTCCTATTTCGCCTTCGTCCACCGACCGCCAAATTGACTACGGCGAATTTTCAGTCACCTTAAAAAACACAGCAAATATTCAATCTCATATTCTATCATTTTCCGAATTCGCCATCACTTTCAATCATTACACTGAAGTAATCTGTTCCGTTTTTCCTCACAGGAGACGCGAGCTCGGCGACTATCTCACTATTGTCACCGAGCTCACGCTATCATACGGGGGCTCCCATTTCTACACGTACCACAAGTTATTTTCAGCAAAATGTGCTATCAGTGTCCTTACTGGGGGGCTTTGGACACTGAACTTCACAATAGGGTATTTTTAGGCTGCCGTAACATCACATGCGCGGTATGCCGATCCATCGCTCACTCCACCACAACGTGCCCCTTTGTCAACCCATCCATTCCTCCCAGCCCCGAACCATCTCAGCCCAAATCCACCAGCTACGTGCCGCACTTCCCAACCAACCCCTCCCTCCCCACTTCCACCAACCGCCGCCCCCCATCCTTCTCCAGCAGACAGCTCTGCACCAGCTTCAATGCCGGCAGATGCTCAAGACAACACTGCCGATTCATGCATATTTGCAATTTTTGTGGCGGCGCTCATGCCCGCTTGATTTGCCTTGTCAAGAAAGCTGCAAATAAAAATGCTAAGCAATACTTATCGACTCTTGTAAATGTCTCCCGTTTATCTTCTGAATTGATTCATCACGCTGACTCTGATTTCTCTAACTATCTATTGTCGGGCCTCTCACATGGTTTTCATCCCGCTGTCGAAATTCTCCCCTCCCAAAGCCTCATCTGCCCCAATCTTCAGTCCGCTCTCGCCGAACCCGAAACGGATGATCTTCTAATTAAGAAAGAAACCGACAAAAATTTTATGATCGGCCCTTTTTCCATCCCCCCCTTTAACATTTTCCATGTTAGTCCCATAGGCATAGCTACCAGAAAATTTTCTGGTAAAAAACGCCTTATAATCGATCTCTCTTCCCCGCATAATTCCCCGCTCCCAAGCATTAACTGCCTCATCCCGCTTGAAGAATTTTCTCTTCATTACCATGACATCGACTAAGCCATTACCATGATCAAAGACGCAGGTCGCGGCGCTTGGATGGCCAAAGTTGACATCAACTCTGCCCTTAAGGTGATGCCCATCCATCCAGATTTTTGGCACTTATTCGGCATCTGCTGGCGCAAAAAACTTTACTTTTCCATCCGCCTCACATTCGGCTGCAGAAGCAGCCCAAAAAGCTGGATCCTCTCCAACAATTATGCCGTACCCTACTTAATCCATCTCTTAGACGACTTTTTAATTATATCCCAGAAGCGCACCTTTCGACAACGCAAAAGGTTTTCGCAGAGCTCGGGATTCCCCTCGCTCAAGACAAAACTTCAGGCCCAAGCACTTCCATCGAATTTTTGGGAATCAACCTAGATTCACAAAGGTTCCAAGCTTCTCTACCCAAGGAAAAAATCGACAGAACGATTCTGGTGGCTTCTACTCTCTTAGCCAACCCAAACTGCTCCAAACGTGAGCTGCTATCCGTGCTCAGTCATCTAAATTTCGTGATGTGGATCATTCCGCAAGGCCGCCCCTTCATCTCTCACCTCCTCTCTCTTGCGTCCTCCGTTCACGAGCTAGATGATCAAATATCTATAACCAATTCATGCCGAGACGAGCTCAGTCTGTGGATTTCCTTCCTTAAACAATGGAACGGCTTATCTTTCTTTTACAGCGATTTGGTCTCTTCTCCCGTTGACATCCAATTATTTACCGACGCCGCCCCCTCCGTCGGTTTCGGTGGATTTTACCAAAACCGCTGGTTCGCTTCTACGTGGCCCTCCCAGCTGTTAGATTTACCTCAGCCGCTAATATCCTCAGCACTTTTCGAGCTATATCCTATAGTCGTGGCAGCCTTTTTGTGGGGAAAAGAGTGGTCCACCACCAGCATCGTTATTCACTGCGACAACGAGGCACCGTGCACTGCATTAATAAAGGCCGTTCTCATTCACCTGCCTTAATGCCTTTGCTAAGACGTCTAATTTGGATCTCGGCTTGCGACCAGTTCATCATAACCGCAAAACACATTCCCGGGTCCAAAAACCAAATAGCTGACTCTCTCTCTCGTTTTGCCTTTCAGAAATTCAGGCTGTTGGCACCAGAAGCGGAACCACTCCCAACCCCAGTACCTCCTTATTCAGAGCTGATATTCCATTGAATCATCCTCTGAGACCTCTTCTCGAGGCTTCCCTTGATTCTATTTTTCAAGCCGTTTCCCCCAGAACCCTGCAATCCTATTTAACAGCATGGAAATGCTTTAAAGCATTCCATTCTGCCTATAACCTGCCGTTCCCCGATTTTTCCCTACTCTCTATCACTTCATTTATATCACACCTCAACATTAACAAAAACCTCCAAGTCAGCTCCATTAAAAGCTATCTAAGCGGAATTCAGTTTTTCCATAAACTCATATACGGTTCACCCTCACCTCAAATAGCCAATTCACAGACCTCCCTTCTCATCAAAGGCATTCAAAGAGCCCATCCCACTTGCCCAGACACCAGGCAACCCATAACATTAAAAATCTTGACTAAATGCATTTCCACACTCCGCAGAGGTTACCATTCCATCCACACCACTCGTACGCTCGATGCTATGTTTATCCTAGCCTTCTTCGGCTTTCTCAGATGCTCCGAGCTCACTACCACTTCCACCTTTAACCCGAATATCCACCCCACTATTTCCGATCTAGCAGTCCTGGACGACGAAGCCATGTCATTCTTTATAAAGCAAAGTAAGACAGACCAGACAAAGAAAGGCCACTTTATTTATATTTTCAACCTTCAATCACCTATACTCCCATACCAAGCCCTCCTAGCCTTCCTTCAGCTCAGGAAATCACAATCCAAATCACTTTCCGACCCTCTTTTTACATATGACTCTAACCGCCCCGTCTCCCGTTTTTGGTTCCAAAAACACCTCAAGTCTGTTCTACTCCTTTCCGGTATCCCAGCCGATGATTTTTCCAACCATTCTTTTAGAATTGGCGCAGCCACCACAGCGGCTCAAAAAGGCCTTTCCCAATAGCAGATCCAGTCACTCGGTCGCTGGTCATCAGAAGCCTTTAAAA
>NW_015544136.1:254783-260287 GCF_001515605.1 Sinocyclocheilus anshuiensis | reverse complement strand
AGGGAAAGAAAACAAACATTTGGGACATGTTGATTAAATAAAAGCACTTTATTGATAAACAATAGGTAAAAACATGCACACACACACGCAAGCAAGTTTGTCAGTTAGCCAGAGGCTACAGTCTTGGATAGGGCATCATACGTGGCTTGGCTTCAGGTGCTTTTTTGCCATCTCGGAGTCATAGGTTTGCAGTGGCAATCTACCAGAAGGTAATCCACCCCGCAGACGCTGGTGATGCAGTGCTGCATGCTTTGTACTAGCTTCCAGTCTTGCTTGCAGTGTGGAACACAGAATGCTAAGCTCCTGGCTGCGGAACGATGGCGTTCTCACAATCCACCCCGACACTCCATCAATAGTACCGTCTTCTTCATCAGACATCATGTCAGCAGTGATACCCCTCCAGAAGTCCACCTCGTCTGCAGCCAGTACACTCTGCCTAGCCTCCAAAAGCTGTAAACATAATTGTTACATATAATCAGTACTATGTACCACATCGTTACAGTGTATGCAACAGAAAAAATACAACAGAAACTAATGATTCTAATCCTGTCTTACCCTCTTCCTCCTCTGGCGACTCCGGGCTAAGGTCTTAGTAGATGCAGCCACACTGACTAGCTCTGGTTGGCTGTACCGGAAATTTCTGCGCAGAGTTTCATAATATGTCTTGCAGGCCACTATAAACAATTAAAGAGATGTGTTAAAAACAACACCAAAAATAACTGTTCAGAAATAATCATAATAGAGGGGAAACATTTTAAAAAATTACTTACCAACAAAGGCACTCTTATCTAGACCTTCATCAGTCAATTGTGGGCTTGCAGCCAGGGTTCCAACTAAAAATGAGGTGACCATCTCATTATATGGTGAGTTCAAACTGTGGAAACAAAATTAACTAAATTAAAATATGTACAAATGCACAAATTAATGCATGCTAGCTTTTAATTTCAGCCTTACCCTTGCTCCGGGTCATAGCGTCTACAGTTTGCTTCTGATTTATGTAGCCGACGGACTGCCTCCTACAAATTGCAAGAAAATAATTACTCCGTGAACAAACTAGTGTCGAAACACTTTTAAGTGATTTCATTTGGGGAATTAATTCTTACCGCAATTTTGGGATTATGCAGACGCCTCTTCCTTTTGAACTCCTCCGTCGAGCAGCTTCCAAAGACTGCAATCTATCGTTGATAGATCTAAACTCCCGGGAGACATCGGCAGAGAACTCACGTCACTGACGCCAAAGCCCACTGATAGCTGCCAGCAGGATCCTGTTATCCGTTGTGGGACTTGAAGTGTTTCGTCCCTGAGGAGTCTCGGGGGTACTGAAAGCGAGGCGACGTCCAGCCATTGTATGGAGCGATGAATGAAAATAGTAAGAAAATTCCGGAATAGTAACTTTCTTGTGTTTATATGTTCTCGTTTCGCGCGATCTTCCGTCGTGCTCAAAACCTCGTAAGTGATAGGACTAACCCACCCAGACAAATCATGCAGCGTCACCGTGACATAGCCCTTGATTGGTCAAGGCTCGTCACATGCGAGTTTTATCTCGTATGTGATAGGACGAACCTTCCGCGTCACCGTTACCTAGCAAAGTCTGTTCTACTCCTTTCCGGTATCCCAGCCGATGATTTTTCCAGCCATTCTTTTAGAATAGGCGCAGCCACCACAGCGGCTCAAAAAGGCCTTTCCCAATAGCAGATCCAGTCACTCGGTCGCTGGTCATCAGAAGCCTTTAAAAGCTATATCCGATTTGACCGCTCACACATCAAGGAAGCCCACCAAACCCTCATCAGTCACCCCCTTTTTCCCTAGTCCATCCCTGCCCATCTCCATTAGCACCCCGCTCCTGCAGGAGTTTTTCAATTGCCCCTTTGCCTCAAGTAATGACTGCTCCCACAGGTATCTTCCTACCTCCGCAGCAGCGTCCGCTCCCGCAGGAGCCTCATCCATATTTCTCTACTGCCGCAGCAGTGTCTGCTCTCGCAGGAGCCTTACCTGTATTTCCCCAACTCCCACCATTCCCCCTCTCTTTCCCCCTCTTTCTTCCGCTCCCGGAGCCATCCCAAGCGTGAGCACGCCTCCGCAAGCGGTTCCGGCAGCTATCTTTCCTCCTCCCTCTCGCATGCTTGCCCTTCTTTCTCTCTATCTTCCGCCACGCCCCTACCCATACCTCCGAACACTCCCGCCTTGGAACCACCCCCCGTAGCCAGCAACATCAGGACACAGATTTTTTCAGAAGCCAGAGGCCTTCAAGACCTACCACTGCATGAAAAGCCAGGTTTTCGTCCCTGTGTATGCCTGATGACTTCTCAAATCACCGACAATTATTGACAGTTCATAGCCTGGGAAGTTCCCGTTTGCGGGTGCCAGAAACAGTCGGAAACATACCATTTGGGGGAGGGAGATCCCCCCTTCTCTGCCCCTCCTTTTCTCCCGCTCCCGGAGCCGTCTCAAGTGTAAGCATGCCTCTGCTAATGGCGCAGGCCCGATGTCCGCCCTTCCCCCTTTCTTTCCCCCTCTATCTTCTGCTCCTGGAACCATCCCAAGCGTGAGCATGCCTCCGCTAATGGTGCAGGCCCCGACGCCCGCCATTCCCCCTCTCTTTCCCCCTCTTTCTTGAGCTATCACTCCCGGAGCCGTCCCAAGCGTGAGCATGCCTCCGTAAGCAGTTCCAGCAGCTATCCTTCCTCCTCCCCCACGCATGCTTGCCCTTCCTTCTCTCTATCTTCCGCCATGCCCCTACCCATCCCTCCAAACACTCTCGCCTTGGAACCACCCCCCGTAGCCAGCAACATCAGGACACAGATTTTTTCAGAAGCCAGAGGCCTTCAAGACCTACCACTGCATGAAAAGCCAGGTTTTCGTCCCTGTGTATGCCTGATGACTTCTCAAATCACCGACAATTATTGACAGTTCATAGCCTGGGAAGTTCCCGTTTGCGGGTGCCAGAAACAGTCGGAAACATACCATTTGGGGGAGGGAGGGCAGGTGTGGGGGATGCTGGCAGAATGGTTCTGATTAGCATATGAATGCAACCACCTCAACTGCCACAGTACCTATTGGATGAGACTTTTAAAATAGGAAGTTGTGATTGGCTGACATATTTGCTGCTATTGGTCTTTATAATATCTTTTTGAGTAAACCCCTCCCTTATATATATATATATATAGTACGCCGCAGCAGTGTCTGCTCCCGCAGGAGCCTTTTCTGTATTTTCCCACTGCCGCAGCAGTGTCTGCTCCCTCAGGAGCCTTCTCTGTATTTCCCCACTGCTGCAGCAGTGACTGCTCCCGCAGGAGCCTTTATCTATATTTCCCCACTGCCGCAGCAGTGGCCGCTCCCGCAGGAGCCTTTATCTGTATTTCCCCACTGCTGCAGCAGTGACTGCTCCCGCAGGAGCCTTTATCTATATGTCCCCACTGCCGCAGCAGTGGCCGCTCCCGCAGGAGCCTTTATCTGTATTTCCCCACTGCTGCAGCAGTGACTGCTCCCGCAGGAGCCTTTATCTATATGTCCCCACTGCCGCAGCAGTGGCCGCTCCCGCAGGAGCCTTTATCTGTATTTCCTCACTGCTGCAGCAGTCTCCTCCCACAGGAGCCTTCTCTGTATTTCCCCACTGCCGCAGCAGTGACTGCTCCCGCAGGAGCCTTTTCCATATTTCTCTACTGCAGCAGCAGTGTCTGCTCCCGCAGGAGCCTTTTTTTCTTTATTTCCCTACTGCCGCAGCAGTAGCTGCTCCCGCAGGAGCCTCATCTATATTTCCCCACTGCCGTCTGCTCGCACAAGAGCCTTTTCTATCTTTCTCTACTACCGCGATAGTCGCGGCTCCCGCAGGAGCCTTTAGCTCTCTCTTTCAGCATGGAACGCTTCCACAGAAGCCAAATTCTCTTCCTAGATACTGCCACAATAAACGTATACCAAAGGACGTCCAGCACCCCTCTAACATTAACCCTTGCTTTTTTGGGGGTAGTAATGCACGTATCTGTCTGCTGTCCTGTTTTAATTGCTTTTGGGGGAGCGCTTTTGGCTGGGCTGGACAAAGAGCTCAGACCCCTCTCCCCGGACAGGAGGGGGTGCCCCGGGCTCGGGAGTCTTGCCGAGCTCTGAGCCCTCTCCCAGGACAGTACGCCAAATACGCATAACCTTTATTTAATTATATGAAAGTGTGAACTCGTGAAATGATGTCCAAATAATGATTCTATCACAGCATTTATTGTGTTATATCGTGTGCATCATTTACATTTTGCATTTGATGTTGATTTGATAACCTTACCAACATCTGCAGCCAAAAACTCCAGATCATTACTGGAACTAGGGCTGTCGCGATAACCGCAATATTGTAATACCGCGCTATTGACGAGCCAACCGCAGAGGAAGGAAAGCAACCGCAGAAACCGCGGCAACCGCAGTGTTCATATATTTTTTTTTTTTTCATGAGGCTGTGGCCTTCTTGTTTTACAATTAATCACTGTGCATTGAATATTAAATAAATTAATAATGATACAAGAGTGTTACGAGTGTCATTTTCTCGCGAACTGTTTGTATCCGGGGTTTCGATTTACGGATCTGCTGTCTGGCAAGAGCTACGTTACAGTGTCTTCAGTCAAACCCGCCCTGAAACTCCTGACAGAAGATATGCTTAAACCATCAAATGAGGATACCACATTAACATCGGACATAAAGCACAAAATGTGCAGTGTTCTACAGGGGAAGTATGAACCAGCTGCCTTACAAAAACTTTTGGAAAAGCCCTGTTTTTTAGATCCTCGACATAGGGGCAATTATATCAATGACACGGAGACAAAATTCAACATCATCGAAGAGATGGTGGGAGAGGAGGACGAAGGGAGCACTGCCAGTGCGTCAGTGGTTGGAGACGAAGGGCAAGCGGTGGTGCCACCTGCAGCAAAGAAAAAGACTCTTGGGGACCTGCTTGAGAGATAACGAGCTCACGCGCTACCCGCAGGAGGAGTGCATAGACTCCAACGCGAATCCACTGTCCTGGTGGCACGATAATCAGTCTAGATTTCCACTGCTGTCCAAAGTCGCACGCAAATACATGTGTATTTGTGCAACGAGCACACCATCGGAAAGGGTTTTCAGTGCCGCCGGGAATATTGTTACCCCCATGCGATCCTCCCTGAAACCACATAAGGTTAATATGTTGGTTTTCCTAGCGCAAAACAAGGACATGATAACCCAGGTCTAAATCACATTCGTTAACGATTAAATAATATTTTGTTTATTCTCTGTATTTTCACGTAGGCCAACACTTTGTTTTCATGTGATACTTTAGAATTCTTTTGTTTTTCAAATTGGAAAAAGGATTTTCTTATTGCTTGTTTTCATTTGATACTTTAGAATTTGTTTTATTTCTTTTGTTTTTTAAATTGGAAAAGGCATGTTCTTATTGCTGTTTGGCATTCAGTGGTGGAAAGAGTACTGAAAAAATATACTCAAGTAAAAGTACCATTACCTTCCAAAAAATGTAGTGCGAGTAGAGTAAA
>NW_015544136.1:238791-246340 GCF_001515605.1 Sinocyclocheilus anshuiensis | reverse complement strand
AAAAAAAAACGTTTATTAACGAGCTGCAGTTTTATTACATCATGCGCTGGCACAGATGCAGTATATTAACGCCAGGGGTCATCAATAAGGTGCAGATTTGGTCCTCAATTTGTGTTTCCAACACACTTTTTCACAGCGCGCATCACGCACTCCAACTCATCAAAAGTCAACAAATTCCACAAGCAACAACGACTTATCCAAGTGACCACTGCAGAACGCACGCGAGAGAGGAAGCGCAGATCGCGCGTCTTATAAGTGAGTGGGAATTTACCGAACGTGGCACTTGCGGGAGTTAACACTGTACGCAATACCCGCAACCTCACACCAAATTTCAGGCCGTGTAGATAGGCAAGCATAGCCTATATACAAATCATTTAGTAAGCAGAAATCCGAAATTTACCTTAACATATTAAGTTAGAGGAAGATGCGACTGAATTGATGCTTGAAGAATGCGCTTCCAGCAGCCATGATAAACAGTTGGCGGTTAAAGTTTTCTATGCACAATTTGATTTGACGAAAGTCACGAGACCTATTACTATCTACCCAATCGATGGATAAAAATAAAATTTAAATAAGCATGTAACGACAACAAACAGAGGAAAATAGCAGAGTAAAAGTACCGATACATCACTTAAAATGTACTCAAGTAAAAGTAAAAGTACACAATTTTTAAACTACTCAAAAAAGTACAATTACTGATAAAAACTACTTAATTACTGTAACGTGAGTATTTGTAATTCGTTACTTCACACCCCTGTTGGCATTTAACAATAAACAACAATGTTTTAAAACGTGTCTCTCTGTCAGTTAAAAAGCAACAATATATGTACATAATAACTCAACAATAGAGCTTTGTATGCAGTAAAATCAGGATAAATAAGCTTTGTAAACAAACAAAAAAAAAAAACGCGGTAAAACCATATATCGCGCTATTGAGCCACCCATAATAACCGCAAGGGAAATTTCCTAACCGCGACAGCCCTAGTTTTAAGTGTGCGCACACTCTCTGGGCAGCATATCTGAGAGCGTGCGTCCTGGTTTGTGCAAGAGCAAAGGAAATCCGTGTGCAAGTGGAGAGATTCGCACTCACACATCATATCATATTAATGTACTTTCGGGCTACAACAGTGCGCTCTCAACATTTGTCAGTAAATTAACGCCATACTACATATGTTTTCTTCATTGTAAGACGTCAGAGAGTGACGCAACCGGAAACTGTAACGCGTTTCTCGTGAGCACGCGGAAGTTTCTCGTGAGCACGCAAAACTTTTCTCGTGAGCATGCGATAGTCTGTGTATTTTTTATTTTTGCTAAGGTCCCTTTAGGGGCTCCGTATTTATAACACCCAAACTGCAAAAGGAATTATGCAAAACACGGTGCAAATATGACCAAAAATCTATGAGGAGCACAATTTGCACTGCACAAATTGGGATTAGCCTATGAATTAGATTTATAGCAACCAGCTGAAAGTTTGACAACCTTACAGTCTAAAAGGTAGACATGCAATGATATAAAAATTCTGGCCAATACTGACAAGATGACAATTATTAGTGATGCAGTAGAATTTTTAACAACCAAACATATTCAGATGAAGAAAAATAAATCTTCCGTTTCAGCCAAAATCATTGACAGAACTTGACACATTTTGACTGTTATTGTCTATTTTGTGCACACAATGTGAATAAGCTACAACACGTAACCATGTCAGAAGTGTGGACTCGTTTCACTGTGACCAAAAATTATGCTAGAGTAGTAGTAATACGGAAAATTTGTTCAAATGAAATAACTGTTTAATTTATCACCTGAGAACACAACACCCTGAAGAGTTCAATTATTCAAATTTAATTACAGAAACTTGGTTTTGGTTTTTGGCTAAATTAAAATGTTTATTTTGGTTTAGGCGTTTAGATAAAAAAATATAAAACAAAATTGGTGTATGCATATATATATATATATATATATATATATGTATATGTATATGTGTGTGTGTGTGTGTGTGTGTGTGTGTGTGCAGGAAATGAGCATGCACTACTAATGTCACAATGTACAGTAACACAAGTATTGAGTTTGGCATACGTCACCAGAGAAAAGTCTGTAGTGTATCCAAAAGGTCAAGTTTTCACATTTTGATTAAAAATTAAGCGTTAAAAATAAATAAATAAGTAAAATACAAAAATAAAAACATGCATGGATTTAGATGCATTTAGAAACAGATAATTTCTACTTTTTTTCAACTTTTTTTTTTCCATTTCATGTCAACTTTAAATACAATTTAAAAATGTAATATCAGCCAATAATTACCAATAATGGTACAGCACTACTATCGTACTTTCCTACTTACAACAAGTCCCATCAAATACCATATGTCTGTAGCATTATACTTGACATAAATATATGGGATGTAATCTTCCAATAAACCCCAGGTACCCTCGAGCCTAGCAGCACCCCAGCCCCACGTGAATTCATCTTGTCAGAAGATGATGGACAGATGGGGGTGACCAGGCTGGCACTATTGATTTTGTAATTTGAAACGTCGCACCAACATTTCTGAGCACTGTCACGCAGCTCCACCATGCTGGCTGGTTAATTTACACAGGCCAGGCCAGACCAGAAAGAGGGGGGGGGGGCAAACAGAGACAGACGCAAAGACAGAGACATGCTCATTCATCTCATACATGCCTGCTGAACGGGTGAATTAAACCCTTTGAGCAAAACAGGACATGACATGTCCAGGTCATCTTGTTGAGCCGCCCAGTCGCAGTGATGTAATTTTTTCCATCCACTCACTTCATGACTTTCTGCTTCTCACTTCTGGTTAGCATGCTGTGCTACGGAATAGCAGAGTTGTGCGCTACATGCTGCTTCATAGATTTATTAGGTGATGGAAGAGAGTGAATCTTTTGACAGTTTTACGGCAAGACCTGCCAGCACACTCGACCTGATAGCTAGCCTTGAGCAATTCGGATACGTTTTTGTGGGCCTGGACACAACATTTGCACAGGCTAGTGCTAGTCAGTCTGTTTACTCAGGACTGATAATAACTCCTGGCAATAATCCCGCTAAAATGTATACAGAACAGAGTATGTGAGCGGAGTGGAGCGGCAACAATTTCCCTTCCGCGCTCCAAGCATTCAATAATCACTCCGCTCCAGCTCCGCTCCAGGTTCACCATTTCCCGCTCCCGCTCCACTCCTCGCTCCACTGATCAGAAACAAGTCAGTTAAAGCTGTCAAGCCAACTAATTATGTTTAATGCGTGAGTTGGCATAATTTGTGCTCATGACGGAGCGGTAGCGGAGCGTTCTCGGAGACTTTCCAAAAATCCGCTCCTAGCTCTAGGCAAAATCACGCCGCTCCACTCCTCGCTCCGCTCCCATACTCTGATACAGAATACATAATTAACACAAAATACATGAAGATAGTATAAATATAGATGACATTTGTTAAATAAAGCTAAAAGACAAACTAAATTGAATCTTATTTGCTTTATTTATAAAACTGCTTTTGAGAAGTCTACTAAGTAATATAAAGGCCCTGTTTACACTAGTGCATTTTCGTTTTAAACGGCGTTTTAATGCCGGGGTAATGTAAATGAAAGGCGTAACCATAGCAAAAGTTATGCGTTTTAAATTGAAAATGCACTAATGTAAACATAGCCTAAGTGTGACAGCTAAATCAAATTCTTAATTCAGTCCGCCAGAACACACCATGCTAACAGGGAATTCTCAAAACTTTGGCTAACGTTCTGGCAACATTCTCTCAAAGGTATGAACAAAGTCTTCCAGTAATGCTAATAGAATGTTACTTCAAAGTTATCTGTTCATTAACTCTTTCTCCACCAGAACTTTCTGGATTTCCGTGTTTTCACTGTTATATGGAAGAGGGCGCTATCACACATTTTCTGAAAGAGTCCAGAATCTCCAGATCAAAACACAGGCAAAGAAGCAGCAGAAACAAGCAATAGCATATGTAAGCAGATGCATATGTACAATGATGCGATCATCAAACATTAAAAAGCATATACATCAAAACTGCCTAAAGTTACTGAATGAAATGATTTGTTGTTGCTGTTTAAAATCAGAGGCTCTGTTGTTTCTTTTGCCAAATTGCATGTTCAAATATTCAAATAAAATATTCTGATGGCTATGAAAGTTTTGTGAAAACGATCAAAAATGCTGACGGTGGCTGGCAACTTTTAATAAAAACGCTGACAGAGAAAGAGTTAATAATGTTCTCAAATGATATACATCATGATATACATTATACATTATTCATGGAAAGTTTTTTTTGTTCTGAAGCGTTTTAGTTGGACACTAACATTTGATTTTTTTGTTTGTTTGTTCTATTTTTAAATCGTTTGAAAAACTGGATGTTTTGAACTTTTAAAAAACATTGAGAAATAATGTTTTTATAACTTAATGGTAATGTTAGCAAAACGTTCTTAAAACATGTTTTTGTTAGCTTGGCATCTACAACCTTGTCTGCTTTAAGTAGCACATCTTGATGTTTATATAAAAAAAGACTGTTTTTTGAGTTGAAATTTAAGTTATGCATGAATTTCAAGATATATTTAGCCAGTGAGAAGAGATTAGCGTGATATACTTCTGGTTAGCATACTATGCTACGGAATAACGTGCTAAGCACTGCTTCGTAGATTTATTAGGTGAATGGATCTTTTGACAATTTTACGATTAAACCTGCCAGCAAATTTGACCTGATGGATGCGCTAGATTTTTGTGGGCCTGGACGTAACATTTTGCGAGCACAGGCTAGCACTAGTCAATCTGTTTACTCAGAACTGATAATAATTCCTGGCAAAAGATAATTACAGATAATTACAATCGCACGTCTGGAAATGATCTCGAGGGGTCTCCAGTGCTAGCGCTGCATTGCTAATTCACTCAATAATCAATCAAGGGCTTTGGCTTTGACGTTTTACTGATTCATTGCCACCTCCTTTGCTACCCCTTGTAGTCTGCTGCCCCTGAAATATTTTTCTTAACCCCCACTTGCTTCCTCTATGCCAGACCGGTCTCTTTGGTATTATGTGAGCAGATGTGCGGAGTGTTTTTGGCTGACAGACAGACAGCATCTCTGGCTCCCACATCTATCATTCTCCCACAGCCTCCCATGCATGGGTTAGGACTGCCACCACAACAGGATTAATTCACATACTGCACTTAAACACTCTCAAAAAAGCGATCATTCACCATTTTTCTTTGCTTCACTTGGTCTAGTCCCTTCACAGTCCATTACGGCATTCAACAGGTTAATTGAAAAGAATCGGTTTAATGTAGTAGAATAAAAATATGATAAGCAAGTGTCCTAGATTTACAGTATTTGGTAACACTTTATTTTAAGGTGTCCTTGTTACACGTTACATGCACTTACTATTATAATAACAATTAATTATGCATAATTACATGCAAGTAACCCTAAGCCAAATCCTAACCTTAACCATTTAGTAAGTACATGTAGTTAATTATTATTCCTCAGTACCTAAATGTATAATTACACTGTAACAAGGACACCTTAAAATAAAGTGTAACCCAGTATTTCAAGTACTTGCTTGAGTACTTGGAATCAGGCTGGATCTATATAAACTACCCTTCAAATTAATACTTTTATTCAGCAAGTGTAACCCAGTATTTCAAGTACTTGGTTGAGTACTTGGAATCAGGCTGGATCTATATAAACTACCCTTCAAATTAATACTTTTATTCAGCAAGGAAGCATTAAATTGAACAAAAGAGACAGTAAAGACATTTATGACGTTACAAAAAAAACAAAAAAACACTGCTATAAATAATAATTGCTGCTCTTTTGCACTTGGAGTAATGGCTGCTGAAAATTCAGCTTTATCATCACAGGAATAAACAAACTTTTAAGTATATTCAAATAAAAAAAATATTTATTTCAGAATATTACTTTGTTTACTGTATATTTTTAAGCAAATAAATGAAGCCTTGGTGAGCATGTGAGATAAAAAAAAAATCTTACCAACCTACTATTATCCTTGAATAAATGAAACTATTTGTGTAGTAATATCCCACTTGAATTCACACCGAATACATAATTAACACACAATACATAACTGTATCCAGATATTTATATACTTAATACATAACCACATTGCATTATTTTCTGAGTTGAAAATGCAGCTAAGAATCACTTTCAAGATATATTTAACCAGCGAAAAGAGATGCGATCAGCAGCCAGTTTTTTCAGCCATGGCGACAGCTGAGGCGCTCTGTCCTGCCCTGGGACTTCCTTACTCCATCTCTCTCCATCCTGACACTCAAAATATTGGGAGGAGCTTTCTGGTGAATATTGCATGATGAAACATATCACTGAAGCCTGGGTAAATATCAACTCAAAACACAGACAGTATTCAGAGAAAGGGATTAATATATCTTGTGATAGAACAGAAGAAAGAGGGTAAACAAATCTTGTGAAAGTGATGATATAAAAAATAGGGGGGAAAATATTATTTCATTGAACTTGAGACTTTTTTGATCAAACTGATGATAATTTTTTAAAATCTAAAAACCCTAAAGATATATTCATATCTGTGCCCATTTATCAATGGTTATTATTATTAGCAATGTTGAAAACTGTTTTTGCTGCTTAGCATTACAGTGGAAATGGTGATACATTTTTTCAGGATCCTTTGATGAATAGAAAGTTCACAAGAACAGCATTTATTTGAAATATAAATCTTTTGTAACATTATAAATGCTGTTTTCCAAAATTAAAAAAAACTGTTTTTAAATTTGATAATAAAAAGATTGTTTTTCTTGAGCACCAAATTAGCATATTAGAATGATTTCTGAAGGATCGTGTGACACTGAAGCCTAGAGTAATGATGCTGAAAATTCAGCTTTGAATTTCCATAGATAGAACTTAAATGTAAGAACTTACTGGTAAGGGGAGGATTCAGAGTGAAATATCTTCAGTTTACAGCAGCTGCTGTTTCCAGTAAACAAAAAAAAGAGAAAACAAATAATTACAGATTATAAGGGTGTTGACAGCTGAATTAATTGCAGATGTTTAAACTGAGATGAAAGTGGCTGAAACTGGCCTAAATAAGGTAAAGAAATGCCTAGGGCAGTGGTCACCAACCTTTTTAGGCCCAAGATCCCTGACCTCGACCTTTATGAAAGACACGATCTACCTATTGAATTATTGATAGAAAAAGACATCCCAGATTGTACTTCAAATTTGAGGCCTTTTACTTAGTATGTTAATTAGTGATGCGCCGATCATAGCTGATTCAGAATTCAGATTTTCTTTTCTTTCTTTTTTTAACTAGCAAATTGAATTCTGATACTGATACTGATTTTTAAGCAAATTTATTTATTGGCAATTTGCTTTATAACAAACAAACTGGCTTTAAACAAAAATATCTAGCCATTTGAAATTAGAGGCAACCACTGCATTTTAATCATGATCTGCACGGGCAGTTGTTTTTGATTTGATTTAGATTAATTTCAGGATTTAAAACAAAAACAGAATGGTCTGACTTTAGGTGTTATTTATTTATTTGCTAC
>NW_015544136.1:234749-238373 GCF_001515605.1 Sinocyclocheilus anshuiensis | reverse complement strand
TTCACAAGAACAGCATTTATTTGAAATATAAATCTTTTGTAACATTATAAATGCTGTTTTCCAAAATTAAAAAAAACTGTTTTTAAATTTGATAATAAAAAGATTGTTTTTCTTGAGCACCAAATTAGCATATTAGAATGATTTCTGAAGGATCGTGTGACACTGAAGCCTAGAGTAATGATGCTGAAAATTCAGCTTTGAATTTCCATAGATAGAACTTAAATGTAAGAACTTACTGGTAAGGGGAGGATTCAGAGTGAAATATCTTCAGTTTACAGCAGCTGCTGTTTCCAGTAAACAAAAAAAAGAGAAAACAAATAATTACAGATTATAAGGGTGTTGACAGCTGAATTAATTGCAGATGTTTAAACTGAGATGAAAGTGGCTGAAACTGGCCTAAATAAGGTCAAGAAATGCCTAGGGCAGTGGTCACCAACCTTTTTAGGCCCAAGATCCCTGACCTCGGCCTTTATGAAAGACAAGATCTACCTATTGAAAAATTGATAGAAAAAGACATCCCAGATTGTACTTCAAATTTGAGGCCTTTTACTTAGTATTTTAATTAGTGATGCGCCGATCATAGCTGATTCAGAATTCAGATTTTCTTTTCTTTCTTTTTTTAACTAGCAAATTGAATTCTGATACTGATACTGATTTTTAAGCAAATTTATTTATTGGCAATTTGCTTTATAACAAACAAACTGGCTTTAAACAAAAATATCTAGCCATTTGAAATTAGAGGCAACCACTGCATTTTAATCATGATCTGCACGGGCAGTTGTTTTTGATTTGATTTAGATTAATTTCAGGATTTAAAACAAAAACAGAATGGTCTGACTTTAGGTGTTATTTATTTATTTGCTACTTAAAACATCTGCATGAAACAAAAACAGCAGGTCTGAATGAAAAGCTCTCTCTGACAGCAGGTGGCGCCTATGAACAGGGTTGCCAGGTTTTCGCAATAAAACTAGTCCAATCGTGTTTGGAGGGGGGTTCCCCTGTAAAATCGCATTCCGGGGGTAAAATACATGTTTTTCGGCGGAGATCTTCCAGTAAAATTCACATTCCAGGGACTAAATATCACATTTTAAATTTTAATTAGTGATGCGCCGATCATAGCTGATTCAGAATTCAGATTTTCTTTTCTTTCTTTTTTTAACTAGCAAATTGAATTCTGATACTGATACTGATTTTTAAGCAAATTTATTTATTGGCAATTTGCTTTATAACAAACAAACTGGCTTTAAACAAAAATATCTAGCCATTTGAAATTAGAGGCAACCACTGCATTTTAATCATGATCTGCACGGGCAGTTGTTTTTGATTTGATTTAGATTAATTTCAGGATTTAAAACAAAAACAGAATGGTCTGACTTTAGGTGTTATTTATTTATTTGCTACTTAAAACATCTGCATGAAACAAAAACAGCAGGTCTGAATGAAAAGCTCTCTCTGACAGCAGGTGGCGCCTATGAACAGGGTTGCCAGGTTTTCGCAATAAAACTAGTCCAATCGTGTTTGGAGGGGGGTTCCCCTGTAAAATCGCATTCCGGGGGTAAAATACATGTTTTTCGGCGGAGATCTTCCAGTAAAATTCACATTCCAGGGACTAAATATCACATTATTGGGGTCGCTTCAACCCGCGGACATGAACAACAACCCGCGGCAACAGTGTTAAGTAGCCCAATTCCACGGGAAACCGCGGACTTGGCAACACTGCTTAAGAAGAAAATGCCATTGCCATCGAAACTTTTCTCAAGACAGTTCCCTTCAGTGATACATTAATATAACCCCATAAATGTAATGCATTTTTGTACTTATTTTACTTTTTTTTTTCGGGATCTACTGGGAAAGTGATAAGATCTACCAGTCGATCACGATCGACGGGTTGGCGACCACTGGCCTAGGGGATGTACCAATGCTGCATCAACACACCTTAGCCACCCCAATGAACATCATCAATATTTCATGAAGAAACAGAAGGTTTTACTTGAACATGATCTTTCATAAGCAATAAAGAGGATACATTGGTTCAGAAAAATTGAATGTTGTCCTAAAGCACACTTTGACATGAAATCATGGAGACACACATTCATACACATACCTCCACATTATTTACACCTTACACCTCCAAATAATTACACCTTATGAATGCCATCTAAAAAATTGGCAATCAGATAAAATAAATGTCTAAAATAAGACACTAGAACTGCTTCTTTTATACCAGATTAATTTAACATATATAACAGATTAACAATCCATAAATTGTGTGCCTTGTGGAACTTCTTACATTCCCCCCTCTCTCTTTTTATTATTATTAACTTTGAAATCAGATTTTCCCCAGCTAGTGTCTGGCTTGACTTCATGTCCACCTACACCTGCTCTTGATTAGAATGCTGTATCTCTAAATGCTTGTTTCCTACACAAAGCTTTAGCAAGAAAACTGCTCTTAGGCTCAAAAAATAAAAGAAAAACGTACTCGGTTACTAACGTAACCTCGGTTCCCTGAGATATGGGAACGAGTACTTCGTCTGCTAGACGCATATGGGAAAAAAGCCTTTTTCTCCTGAACTGAAGCCTTTTTCATTCACGCAGTGAAACTGCATGTCCAGTGGTTCGTGCAGTGTATTAAAAAACGTACAAACCAATGATTAGGCAGCGGAGCTGCACAAGCCTATGGCGACGAAGCCCGCCAAGCCTGCCAAAGCCCGCCAGAATGGGCGGGGCGTCTGGCTATATAAGCGGGCGTTCGCCACAGGATTCTCAGGTTACTTCGGCTGAAGTCGTGCAGCTACATAGCACGGCTAGCAACGCAGTACTTGTTCCCGTATCTCAGGGAACCGAGGTTACGTCAGTAACCGAGTACGTTCCCTTTCGATACTACACTCGTACTGCGTCTACTAGACACATATGGGACCACAGTACAATCACGCCATGCTAATGTAGTGGAACGACTAAAGGTATAAAACTTCCTAGCAACGCAGTACTCATTCCCGTATCTCAGGGAACCGAGGTTATGTTAGTAACCGAGTACGTTCCCTTTCGATACCTGGTTAATCGTTCCAGAGTACTCCTGTAACTTCATCACCCAGGGGTTGAGAGCTAACAGGTGAACTAATGCCAGAGAGCTTGAGCGTGATACGGCCAAGGGCTCTCTGCCAGATCTGTTTACGCAGTGCATGTCACTTCAAGCGGAAAGGACCCTGGCCTGCAAGTCCGGGACTTCCAGGTTATAAAACCCTGCGAATGTGGACGGCGAGGCCCAGCTGGCCACCCGTTCGCTTGAGAGAGGAGATCCTGTCTCAGCGGAACAGGCCAAGGGGCCGCTATCAATAGCTGAGTTAGCTCCCATAGCCACAGCTGGTTCATCCAAAGGGTGGCCACCAGGAGAACCCTGTGTTCTCGTTCCCTCACTTGCCTGATTACCTGTGGGATCAGAGCGATCGGGGGAAAAGCGTAAAGAAGGAGGTCGGGCCAATCGTGGGCCAACGCGTCCCTGGTCTTTGAGAAATTGATTGGGCAATGAGAGTTGTCTTCTGAGGCGAAGAGGTCCACCTCGGCCTCGCCTAAGATCTCCCAGATCCTCTGAACCGTCTGCGGATGGAGCGTCCCCTCCCCCGAGGG
>NW_015544136.1:232577-234609 GCF_001515605.1 Sinocyclocheilus anshuiensis | reverse complement strand
CCCTATTCGCTTTACTGATGCCAGTGCTAGAAGCAGAGCAGTCTTCAGCGATAGCGACCGAATGTTGGCAGACTGCAGCGGCTCGAAAGCGACAGTGGGCAGATCCCATGAAGGGACGGTAGGGGGAAGAGGCGGATTCAGCCTCCTAGCACCCCTTAGGAAGCGGATGACCGGTTTAGACACCAAGCGGAGAAAAAAGACCACTTTAAGGCGTAGAGGCGTCTAGTTGACGGAGCTCTAGCCTCCGAAATTATGTTTAAGACTCGCTCTGGGAGGCTCGGAGGCTCCCGTCGAGCGGCCAGAGGTGCAGGGCCCATAGGTTGAGGGGACCTTGCTCCTTGATAACATGTCCGCTCCTTGGTTCAATTTGTCCGGTATATGCTCTGCTCTCAGCGAGCGCGGGTTGAGGACATGGTGCCCTTTTAGGACTGGCAGGAAGAACTGACAGGCTCGACATACTGCTAGTATTTCCAGGCAGTTGGTGTGGAAGCCTTTTTCCGCCTTTGACCAGTGGCCGAAGGTCGGTATGCCCTTGCACAGTGCCCCCCAACCTGAGTTGGAGGCATCTGTCGTGACAACTGTCCTTCTGTGAACCATCCCCATGGTCACGCCCTGTTCTATCCAGCGGGATAAGGGGTTGCATTAAATTGAGAGGCTGGTCGCCATATGGGGACCCCACACTCAGAAGAGGAAATTTGCTTTCCCTGAAAATGCTTTCAGAAAATGCTTCGCTAGACTTCATGCTCTCATAGCAGGGCAGTCAGCCCCCGTGCGGCTGCCTCAGCGTGGGCGTGGCCCAGACGCGTCCAATTTGAAGCTGTCAGTGATAATAATCATTAGTGACAGCATTCTCTTTTAATCTGCCTAAAAAGGTCAAACTGCTCATTAGAAGAGGAGTTTTGATGATCTTTATGTGTAACACTCAGGCAGATCAAAAATGCTGCGCACATTCTCTCAAATCCGCTCGTAGCGGATGAGGGGAGGGGCGGGGCCGTCTTTACTCAAGAAGGCGAGCCGCGAGCAAAGCAGAGCAAGACATGATCTCTCGTAGTAAGGGCGGTCTGTCTCAGCAGCGCAGCCTCAGTGTGGGCGTGACCCAGGCGAGAGGCGGGTTCAAATACAAAGCTGTCAGCGATATTGAATCATTGGTGACAGCGTTCTGCTCCAAACCGCTCAGGAGGATTGAGCCGCTCAACAATGAGGGGCGGCGATCCTCTCGTGTAAACACACTGGCTGATCAAAGAGCTGCGTGGAGAGTGATGCAAGCGGGGGCCTTGCCGGCATTAAATCACTCAAGCCTGATCGATCATACCCACGAGTTTGCCATTTCTGCCTCCGAGTAACTGGGAGGAGAGAAACACAAGAGCGGGGGAGGCGGGGCTCAGCGACGCACACACAAATGTGCAGCTGCCTGCGTTTCGCTTTGATCTGCCTGGGAGGATTAAGCTGCTCGTATAATGAGGTGCACTGATCCTCGTGTGTAACACACACTCGCAGATTAAGCACGCATGATGTGTGTAAAGGATTGCTCAAGTCTGATCGTTCAACCCGCGAGCTTGTCGTTGCTTCCTCCGAGGTAGCTGGGAGGAGAGAAACATGAGCGCGGGGAGGCAGGGCCGCCTGGGGCAGACTGCTTTCGTGGTAAAAGCAGCCCGTGTCTGTGAGCGCAGCCATAGTGACACACACACAAATTTGAAGCAGTCAGCGGCAACATCTGCTCCGATCTACTTTGGAGGATTGAGCCGCTCGATGTAAAGAGGGGCACTGATCCTTTTGTGTGAGACACGGATCGAAGCGCAGCGGGGAGAGCGAGTACGCAGGCTCTGTGTCGGCGTGAGATCGCTCAGACCCAGTTGCTTAGTTCCCAGGCTTCGTCGTTTCTCTCTCCGAGGCTTGCTGAGAGAGAAGAAAAGTGTGAGCAGGGCTGTTCAGTGAAAGGCGGTCCGCGAGTGGAGAAAAGCGTGACTCATGCTCGAGTGAGCATTCTGTCTCAGTAAGCGCGTAGCTCACTGCCCTTCTGCGCCGGATCCGA
>NW_015544136.1:229828-232553 GCF_001515605.1 Sinocyclocheilus anshuiensis | reverse complement strand
GAGTGAACATTCTGTCTCAGTAAGCGCGTAGCTCACTGCCCTTCTGCGGCGGATCCGAGTGCAACGGGGAGGGCGAGCCCGCGGGTACAGTGACGGCATGCGATCGCTCAGACCCGGTTGCTTAGCTCCCTGACTCCGCCGTTTCTCTCTCCGAGGCTCGCTGAGAGAGGAGAATTGGGAGAGTGGGGTTGTCTCCAGTGGAGGCGGTCCGCGAGTGGAGAAGAGCGAGACTCATGCTCAAGTGAGCATTTTGTCTCAGTAAGAGCGTAGCTCACTGCCCTTCTGCGGCGGATCTGAGTGCAACAGGGAGAGTGAGCACGCGGGTACAGTGCCGGCATGCGATCACTCAGACCCGGTTGCTTAGCTCCCTGACTCCGCTGTTTCTCTCTCCGAGGCTCGCTGAGAGAGGAGAAACGGGAGAGCTGGGCTGCTTTCAGTGAAGGCGGTCCGCGAGTGGAGAAGAGCGAGACTCATGCTCGAGTGAGCATTCCGTCTCAGTGAGAGAGCAGTCACTGCGTGGGGTCTACCCAGACAGATGACGTACACATTGCTCTTCTGCATCGTTCAAGTTTCCCTGCACGAGCCACACTCGCAGCGCGACATTTGCAACAACGTCGCTAGAATTTGCTCTTTTAGGGCTTACCTGCTAGAAATAAGCTCTTTCAGAATCGCCAGATGGCGGCAGGGGAAACGGACCAGAACTGCTGCGTCGCTGTAGCGGCGGAGAAGCGGGTCAGCTGTGCTGAGAGGTCCAGATTCCAGCTGCGAAGGCGTGTCAATGGCGAGCAGGCTTTCAGGATCAGCGATGAGCATAGAGTCGTCGCTGAAGGAGAAGAAATCTGAGAATCCTGTGGCGAACGCCCGCTTATATAGCCAGACGCCCCGCCCATTCTGGCGGGCTTTGGCAGGCTTGGCGGGCTTTGTCGCCATAGGCTCGTGCAGCTCCGCTGCCTAACCATTGGTTCGTATGTTTTTTAATATACTGCACGAAACACTGGCCATGCAGTTTCACTGCGTGAATGAAAAAGGCTTCAGTTCAGGAGAAAAGGGCTTTTTTCCCATATGCGTCTAGCAGACGCAGTACGAGTGTAGTATCGAAAGTGAACTAGTAAAGCACTTCATATCAGTCCACTAATAGTCCCAAGTGACATGATGATCAATGAGGATGGTCTGTAACATCATTTAACCAGAGGCAAGTTATAGGGAGAACTTGCTGTGATAACAGAAGTATCATTAAAAAAAAAAAAGTGGTAAATTAGCCGATTTGTTCTAAAACAAAACAAAACAAACAAAAAAAAATCAATCATTTGTTCTGAAAAGCGCGAAGCTCATTGTGATTTAGCTTCATTTGGAACGATTTTCGTTGGCAAAGCAAAATAGACTAAGTATTTGGTCTAAATGTAAGTTATTAACATATTGTTTGTTTAATAGGCTATAAAAATAATATGTCACACACAACTGGTAAAATACCAGATATCAAGTCAAGAATTGCTTATATCATGTGTCTCATATTATGTGTCTTTCTTTCTTTCTTTTTTCTGCCTCAGGCTTTTTATTTTTACCTCAGAAATATTACTGCCATAAAAATGTATAATTCTGAATCAGAATCAGATTCAGAATCAGAATGAGCTTTATTGCCAGGTATGTTTACACATACAAGGAATTTGTTTTCGTGACAGAAGCTTCCACAGTGTAACAGAATGACAGTGACAGAACAAAAAAACAGATAATAATAAAAAAAATATATATATATATATAGAACAAGTAAATAAGGAATAAAAATATACAAATCGACAATTGTATGTACAGGTATATAACAATAGACAGTTGTATGTACAGGTATATTATGTGCAAACTGAAATGTAGACTGAGTTCGTCTTCGCTGATCTGAATTGCAGGTGTGGGGAGAGGGGGGTTGCTGGAGGTGTGAATGGTTGTGTGGAGAGGTGTTCAGGGCGGGAGTGGGGTGTTTTTTCAAACCTGCAGTAGAACTCGTTCAGATCGTCTGCCAGTTGTTGATTCTCCACAGTGCTCGGGGATGGTGTCTTCTAGTTGGTGATTTCTTTCAGACTTTTCCAGACTGATGCTGAGTCACTGGAAGAGAATTGAATCCTTATTTATTCAGAATAATTCCTCTTTGCCACTCTGATCTCCTTTTCCAGTGTGTATTTAGCCTGTTTATACAAGACATTGTCCCCCTTCCTGTAAGCATCTTCTTTGGCCTGACGGAGCTGTCTGAGTTTTGCAGTGAACCATGGTTTGTCGTTGTTGTAGGTTAAATAAGTCCTGGTAGGAATGCACATATCTTAACATAAACTGATATAAGATGTTACAGTCTCTGTGAGCTCATCCAGATCGGTGGCAGCAGCTTAAAAAACACTCCAATCAGTGAGGTCAAAACAAGCTTGTAAATCCTGCTCTGCTTCATTAGTCCATCTTTTTACAGTCCTTAATACAGGTTTAGCTGATTTCAGTTTCTGCCTGTAGGATGAAGATGAGATAAGATGAACCAAACAGTGATCAGAGCGTCCTAAAGCGGCCCGTGGAATAGAGTGATATGCATTCTTTATTGCTGTATAACAGTGATCCAATATATTACTGTCTCTGGTGGGACATGTGATGTGCTGTCTGTATTTTGGCAGTTCACGGGAGAGATTTGCTTTATTAAAGTCCCCGAGAATGATTAAAACAGAGTCCGGGTGTTGTTGTTCTGTGTCTGTGATCT
>NW_015544136.1:228776-229635 GCF_001515605.1 Sinocyclocheilus anshuiensis | reverse complement strand
CAGCTCCAACCCTGAAAAAAAAACTCACCTGCCTATAGCCTTAGTAATCCTGAAGACATTGATTAGCTTGTTCAGGTGTGTTTGATTAGGGTTGGAGCTGAACTCTGCAGGTCTGCGGCTCTCTAGGACCGAACTTGCCTACCCCTGAGCTAGTTGTTGTAAAGCCAGGCTCACGTGTGCTTGCGGAGGAATGTAAACACTGACGAGAATAAACGAGCAAAACTCCCGCGGCGAGTAGAAAGGCTTACAGTTAATGAAGAGCACTTCTAGATCTGAACAGCACATCTTCTTTAACACAGTTACATCTGTACACCACCTCTCACTGATGTAAAAGCATGTCCCACCACTGCGTGATTTCCCCGTTGATTCTGCGTCGCTATCCGCTCTGAACAGCTGAAAGCCCGGGAGACTCAACGCGCTGTCCGGAATGGCGTCTTTCAGCCAGGTTTCCGTGAAACACAGAGCAGCAGAGTTTGAAAAATCCTTATTTGTCTGGGAGAGCAGAAGGAGTTTGTCCGTTTTGTTGGGTAGAGAGTGGAGATTTGCCAGATGGATGCTAGGCAACGGCGTCCTGAATCCGCGCTGCCTGAGCTTCACGAGCGCGCCGGCTCGCTTCCCCCGTCTGCGCGTCCTGAAGCGTGTGAACAGCGCCGCTGCTCCCCCGACTACAATGTCCAGCAAAATATCAGAATAATTGAAAACCGGTGAAATATCGGGTGGTGTGTACTGCCGAATGTCCAGCAATTCGTCTCTGGTGAAACTGATTGCAGGGATATAACTAAAGACAGGACAAACTAAAAAAAACATAAAAACAACTGCGGAGCACGCCACGGAGGCAGCCATCACCGTCGGCGCCATC
>NW_015544136.1:225410-228197 GCF_001515605.1 Sinocyclocheilus anshuiensis | reverse complement strand
ACAGCTGAAAGCCCGGGAGACTCAACGCGCTGTCCGGAATGGCGTCTTTCAGCCAGGTTTCCGTGAAACACAGAGCAGCAGAGTTTGAAAAATCCTTATTTGTCTGGGAGAGCAGAAGGAGTTTGTCCGTTTTGTTGGGTAGAGAGTGGAGATTTGCCAGATGGATGCTAGGCAACGGCGTCCTGAATCCGCGCTGCCTGAGCTTCACGAGCGCGCCGGCTCGCTTCCCCCGTCTGCGCGTCCTGAAGCGTGTGAACAGCGCCGCTGCTCCCCCGACTACAATGTCCAGCAAAATATCAGAATAATTGAAAACCGGTGAAATATCGGGTGGTGTGTACTGCCGAATGTCCAGCAATTCGTCTCTGGTGAAACTGATTGCAGGGATATGACTAAAGACAGGACAAACTAACAAAAACATAAAAACAACTGCGGAGCACGCCACGGAGGCAGCCATCATCGTCGGCGCCCTCTCAGAATTCTTCAGTATTGGAATTCTTTTTCTCGCTGTCATTATTCCTGCAATCAGTCACAACCAGGAGCTCAAATTTCTTATAAAGCCGAAAATCAGGATTTAGCCCTGCAGTATGGAAACTACTGGAATATGCTTTCATGCCCACTTTGTGTCAACAACAGCGTAATTTCATCCTGCAACATTTTTCATTTCAGTCTGGCAGGTCTACATTGTAGAAAAGATACAGCATGTTTTTATTTATATTCTGTAGACAGAAAGTGCAACAGCTAATCTCCTGGATCATTTGCCTAGACTTATGGCTTGACATCGCAAATCAAGATCTTGCACTCATGACAGAGAGATGCTGTCTTCTGGTTTAAACATTAATGCAAAATATAATATCACAAAGCTTCCTAAGTCCTCACAACTATTAAGAAATGACAGACAATCTTTAAAGTGTTGCGGACATTTCTTTCAACATGAATCAAAACTGAGTGCATACTTACTTAATACTGGTATTTTTGTGATTTTTGTTTATATTTTTTCCATTGGTTTATAAAACAGCAAATCTAATTGGTGTAGACGCTTGAAGCATGAGCATGCACATTCCTTTGTGTACGATTTTGTAATTGATTTGGCCATATTTTAGAAATATTATGTGCTAACTCTAGAATCGTATCTTATTATCTGTTTAGTAACCGTGGTAATTTTAGTTAGATTAAGTTATTGTTTACAAATAAACGCTTGGTGATGGCACCTCCGTGTTCTTCAGGTTGAATAGAGCTGTTTTACATTAGCGCATCATTCATATTTCCACGAGGGATATTTTACGCAAATGATGATAATTCACTGTATTTTAGTAATGGACAAATACGAACACAAGCGGCTGATTTTACATTTTAAAGCGTATACCGTTTTTGTTGTTGTTTAAGGAGATGAGTTGTAATCTACATTGCTCAATGCGTCACAAACATTTTGTATAAAGTGCTAATAAAATGTTTTCATGGCAAACTCATGTTTCCTTGTTTACCTCTTAATAAAAATATTTGAGCCTATATATTGGTTCTTATAGTTGGTCTTATAGTTTTTAAAGGTTCCTATTTTATAGTATGTAAGTGTCCATGTTACATAAGGTTGGCCTATTAAAAATCCAATTATTTATGTATCCACCCCCTCATTGTGTGTGCATGTGTTCTAATACATCTGTGTATGTATCTGTGTATGTACGGGATGAAATTAGTTTCAGTTATTAACACTCATTGTAGCCATATAGGCCTAGCTGCATAACTGTATCAAATATAAACTGACTTGGAGCTGTACATCTGTGAACTATAGGTAGGCTATGTGAGGACTTTTAAGAAGGTGAGTAAAAGAGTACGGTACAGTACGGAGCCCGGGAAGTCACCTGTAGGAAAAAAAACAAAACAATCCGTGGTGACGGTTTTGCAATTTGTACCCTCAGTTTATAAACCGTACTCACTAATTCTTAAACTGTTCCCTCGGTTTAACAAATCGAGCCAACGGATTAATAAACTGTTCCCACGAATTTCCAATCCGTGTGCTCAGATTTTGTAAACCGTACCTTCAGTTTTTCAATCCATACCCACAAATTCATAATCCGTGCGCAAGCTTTCGCAATCCGTTCCCACAGTACTCACAGATTTGTGGCCCCGTCCCCAGTCTGAGGATCCATGTATTGTGTTTAAAGGGGTCATCGGATGCCCATTTTCCACAAGTTGATATGATTCTTTAGGGTCTTAATGAAAAGTCTGTAACATAGTTTGGTTAAAATTTCTCATTGGTAGTGTAAACAAACACCTTTTTTTACCCTGTCAAAAACAGCTCTTTTCAGAGCAAGCCGTTTTGTAGCATTTTCCTTTAAATTTTAATGAGCTCTGCTGACCCCGCCCCTCTCTTCCGAGCCGCTCTCAGAGAGAGTTTACTTTAGCCGCATTCATCGTGAAACTTGCTAATTAGCACATTATTAGGAAAGGCAATTTGCAAAGATTTATTAAACAAGCTTATACTCACTTTTTCTGTAGGTGAAGATGGCCCATGAATGATTCGCGCGAAGATAGACGCAGTTAGGTAGATCGGGGGCGCATTCCCTTCAGACACAAAGGAGACATTCTTGTCTACACCTGTTCCAGTGTCGAAACAATAGCGGACTGATGACAGCTCACTCAGGGCGGGTCTAAGGTAAGACACCAGTCCACTCCAGTCTGTGCTGAAACGCCACTGTCAATCAAACAATCATGGGATGGGCCTTTCTGTGTGACGTCATTCGATTTCTCGATTTGAGAAAGGGGTAAAGATTTTAGTAGATTAACAAAAAA
>NW_015544136.1:224600-224949 GCF_001515605.1 Sinocyclocheilus anshuiensis | reverse complement strand
AGTTTACTTTAGCCGCATTCATCGTGAAACTTGCTAATTAGCACATTATTAGGAAAGGCAATTTGCAAAGATTTATTAAACAAGCTTATACTCACTTTTTCTGTAGGTGAAGATGGCCCATGAATGATTCGCGCGAAGATAGACGCAGTTAGGTAGATCGGGGGCGCATTCCCTTCAGAAACAAATGTAATCCACTGTGTCTTCAGCGGCTCAGATGTTGGGAGTAAATGTTCATTATTACATCCAACAACAAAACACTTCAGTCACTTAGGAGACATTCTTGTCTACACCTGTTCCAGTGTCGAAACAATAGCGGACTGATGACAGCTCACTCAGGGCGGGTCTAAGG
>NW_015544136.1:222389-224369 GCF_001515605.1 Sinocyclocheilus anshuiensis | reverse complement strand
TGTACACACACTGCCAACACACATTTCAGTTCAAACAACTTGTAAAAGTGCATGTAGCATCCGATGACCCCTTTAAACTTAATTTTTCATAGTAGGCCTATATGAGACCATGATCCGCACTCACAAAATAGTCTTCTTTTTAGCGTTTATTTTACATTAATCACCAATAGGATAAAACACTGTGTTGAAAAAGTGTTTAAAAGTACTGTGTTGTACTGTACTTAGTCTCATCTAGTAATGTAATAGATTAACACACCAAAAGAAAATATTAAGTGACAGAAGAGTGAGGTGCAAACGGCTTTGTAAACTTTATTTTTAAAAATAGAGAATTTTCTGAAAATTGATGAGTTTCGAGAGGTAAAAATCTATACAAAACAAATAATGCACAGACTATGTTGTAATTCCTTTGCTCTCTGGCTGAATGCAATGTTATAATAGGCCTAGTTATTTAATAATAACGTTAACCAGTGAAGCCTGTTAGCCTATGCATCTAACTCTTAGTGGAAAAAGCTTAGTATAATAAAATCACCAAAACAAGTCTTCATGTTAAGAATGAATAGTACATAAACATATTTCCAAAACTGTAAAAGACTACATATGCATTTAGAAGAAACTTTTATCCAACATGACATACAAAAGAGGAACAAAGCATGTCAAAAATCATTCATAACACAATGCCAGGTTTATTATATTTTACTGTTATAATATTAATTATCATCACAAATAGCCTAAACAAAATTTTGGCGCACATCATTCTTAATAAATCATTGTATTCCACTCCGTACCCTAATTGATAGAGAATCACTGTAAGCATGCAGTTGAGACAATTTGATGTAGCCTCCACTTAATAATACACAATAAAACAATATACAATAAGATTCTTTAACACGCAGGTGTCAGACTCTGTTCCATGTTTTGTGTGTGTCCTGCTCCCCATGTGCCTTCCCATGCCCTTATTTGGTTAGTTTCCTGTTCCTGTCCTGATTAGTTTATTTCATTTGTCCCAGGTGTTTCCCTTGGTTTTATTGCTCCCAGGTGTGTCTCGTCATCCCCTCCTCCTGTGTGTGTGTGTATAAAATGTGTTCCCAGTCCCAAGTTCGCGGTCCGTTGTTGTACGTCTTCGGTCCTGATTAGTTTATTTCATTTGTCCCAGGTGTTTCCCTTGGTTTTATTGCTCCCAGGTGTGTCTCGTCATCCCCTCCTCCTTTGTGTGTGTGTATAAAATGTGTTCCCAGTCCCAAGTTCGCGGTCCGTTGTTGTACGTCTTCATGTACGTCTTCGTGAACGTCTTCCTGTGTTCGTCTCCCTTGGTTCCTTGGTGCAAATAAAGTCTTGTCAACATATTCTCCAGCGTCTCCTCGTCCCTCGTGTGTGCAACGTGACAGCAGGCTACCTGGGAGCTAAAATGAGTCCGTGAGTACAGTTTACAACCCCGTGGGAATGGATCGCGAAAGGGGTGGTTTCGCGAGAATCGCCCAGAGTGTTCTCATAAGGTGATCTCATCTGGTGGCCATGTCAGAGCCGTACCCGTATTCAGGGATGGGCAGTATTTCAGATACATGTATTTAAAATACGTATTTGAAATACAAAATACTATTTTGTATTTTGTATTTGAAAGCCTTTGGCAAAAATCAAATGTAATTTGTATTTAAATACATTTAAGATTAGTATTTTTGTATTTTCAAAATACATAAAATACTTCGTGCCAGTCAACCTCTTTATCAGGATGCTGATTTAGCTCAGACACACCCCCTCCCCCAACCCCATTCATCACGTGAGCTGCAGCTGTACAACTCCATTCAGCATTGGGTGAGTGACTTTTCTGGAATAAAATAAGGTGAGGATGTCATGGTCAATTGTACATGTTGATTAAAGTTAAAATAGTGACGGCAAATCATTCAGATTTGCCATCAGTTAACCTGAAAGAATAAAAGAGCACTGACAAGGGGAAAAATAGCGTTAGCCAATCAGTTTTAATAG
>NW_015544136.1:211735-221806 GCF_001515605.1 Sinocyclocheilus anshuiensis | reverse complement strand
AATACTTTGTGCCAGTCAACCTCTTTATCAGGGTGCTGATTTAGTTCAGACTCACCCCCTCCCCCAGCCCCAACATTCATCACGTGAGCTGCAGCTGTACAACTCCATTCAGTATTGGGTGAGTGACTTTTCTGGAATAAGATAAGGTGAGGATGTCATGGTCAATTGTACATGTTGATTACAGTTAAAATAGTGCATCATTCAGATTTGCAGTCAGTTAACATGAAAGAATAAAAGAGCAGTGACAAGGGGAAAAATAGCGTTAGCCAATCAGTTGTAATAGTTAATCGGTTGTTGTTTTTTATCAACTAGCTTGTCAAATGTGTTTAAAGCATTACTGCATGTTAGGGCTGGGTGATATGACAATACATATCGTGGCGATGATATAAAGTGTGAATCGATGGACATTTTTCTAAATCGTTAACATAGATAAGCCTGTTGGGGAAAGCAAATATATCCGTGCAGCTTTTAGTGGGCAGAAATTATTCACTCATTCATTCAAAAGGAAGCCTGGATGAATGAATAATAGAATGTGATGTGCTTGGTGCAATTGCACTTATTATAAGTGTATATGTGTATGTCCTTTATACTTCTATGGCTCTCAATAGATTCAGTGGTTGGAGTTGGGTTAATACTCCCGCCGCCGCAGGATTTCCCCGTTGATTCTGCGTTGCGATCCGCTCTGAACAGCTGAAAGCCTGGGAGACTCAACGCGCTGTCCGGAATGGCGTCTTTCAGCCAGGTTTCCGTGAAACACAGAGCAGCAGAGTTTGAAAAATCCTTATTTGTCTGGGAGAGCAGAAGGAGTTTGTCTGTTTTGTTGGGTAGAGAGCGGAGGTTCGCCAGATGGATGCTAGGCAACAGCGTTCTGAATCCGCGCTGCCTTAGCTTCACGAGCGCGCCGGCTCACTTCCCCCGCCTGCGCGTCCTGAAGCGTTTGATCAGCGCCGCAGCTGCCCCGACTACAATGTCCAGCAAAACATCAGAATAATCGAAAACCGGTGAAATATCGGGTGGTGTGTACTGCCGAATGTCCAGCAATTCGTCTCTGGTGAAACTGATTGCAGGGATATAACTAAAGACAGGACAAACTAACAAAAACATAAAAACAACTGAGGAGCACGCCACAGAGGCAGCCATCACCGTCGGCGCCATCTCACGTAATAATGTAAAAAGCTAATAATAATAAAAGCTGTTGCTATCAAACATTGTTCACAAACATCAGTGTATTGGTGAAGAGATCGATCAAATAGGCCAATTGATGGAAGGTTTGTGAAGAAATGTCATGCTCCCTTGTAAAAGTATTTTTTTGTATTTTTAAAATACAAAAATACAGTAGTTTATTTTGATAGTGTGGCTGCTGTATTTTGTAGTTTATTTTGATACACTTAAAATTAAGGTATTTGGTATTTTATTTTAAAATACATTTTGATGTATCTTTGCCCAACCCTGCCCGTATTATTATTATTTTTTAACTGCAGGGACTCCAGTGCAATTTCTTTGTGTTCCGGGAGGGCTAGCACTAACATGCTTTCATCATCATACGTAAATTTAACTTGTGCAACGATTGGTGGGAACAAACATACCTTCATTAATTATCTTAAAGCTGAAGTCAGAAGTAGTATATATGGCCTGAATAAAGCAAATCAGTATCTTACCAGTAAAGTTTTAAAGGATGACGATTGTAATGGAGGTAAAGACGATTACAGTGACATACAGGTGTCGTTCATTATTAGACATGCGTGAGTCCGTTATTATTAGTGTGCAAATAAACAAACCATGTATGTGCGCTCTCTGATAGCTTTTTGCATGAGCACATTTCAGTATGGTCACATGTCTGGCAAGTGTTTTATAATGGACACTCACTGAAGAAGCGTGTTTTTATTGTGACATTTTTTTCCCTCAGTTTTTGCTGTTGCACTTTATACATAAATTGTGAATTGTGTTCACTTCAGCCTGCTCATATCATGCCTGTCAATCCAGAGCGTGTTTACGTCATGCCTGCCAAACCACAGCCTGTTTACATCATGCCTGCCAAGCCAACGCCTGCTCACATCATGAGTAACACCTTTTTATGCCTGAGTCATCAGCCAAGATGGCCACCATGCCTGCATCATCATCCAAGATGTCTGCCACGCCAGAGACTCTCCATGGACTCCGTGGACTATAGTACCCAAGCTCCAGCGGATAAGACTAATGGCCAGTGTTATGGATCCCCCGTTGTGCTCAGTGCTAGCAGGTTTTAAAGGATGACGATTGTAATGGAGGTAAAGACGATTACAGTGACATACAGGTGTCGTTCATTATTAGACATGCGTGAGTCCGTTATTATTAGTGTGCAAATAAACAAACCATGTATGTGCGCTCTCTGATAGCTTTTTGCATGAGCACATTTCAGTATGGTCACATGTCTGGCAAGTGTTTTATAATGGACACTCACTGAAGAAGCGTGTTTTTATTGTGACATTTTTTTCCCTCAGTTTTTGCTGTTGCACTTTATACATAAATTGTGAATTGTGTTCACTTCAGCCTGCTCATATCATGCCTGTCAATCCAGAGCGTGTTTACGTCATGCCTGCCAAACCACAGCCTGTTTACATCATGCCTGCCAAGCCAACGCCTGCTCACATCATGAGTAACACCTTTTTATGCCTGAGTCATCAGCCAAGATGGCCACCATGCCTGCATCATCATCCAAGATGTCTGCCACGCCAGAGACTCTCCATGGACTCCGTGGACTATAGTACCCAAGCTCCAGCGGATAAGACTAATGGCCAGTGTTATGGATCCACCGTTGTGCTCAGTGCGGGCAGGGAGCCGATCTAGTCCAGGGGTCCCAAATCCACATCTGAGTTCCTGCCACTGTCGTCTGTACTTCCTGTGATGGCAGCTGCCGTCTTCTGTGTATGGGCTGCACAATGGACTCCAGTCCATAAGTCTGCTCCAGAGCCCTCTCCAGTCTATGAATCCTCTCCAGAGCCCTCTCCAGTCCATGAGTCCATTCCAGAGCCCTCTCCAGCCCATGAATCCGCTTCAGAACCCTCTCCAGCCCATGAATCCGCTGCAGAACCCTCTCCAGTCTAGGGCTGGGCGATATGTCAAAAATATCTTATTGATAATCGCCTTAAAAAATATCGTGATATCCAATAATATCGCCTACCCAAGCATCACCTCCACCACGCCCCACCCCCGCTGAGACAACATTGCCGGTATGCACCATAAACACACACCATGTTAAGTTTGGTCTTAATTATTGCCACATTAAAGTTTGGTTTTACTTTTCTTAGTTTGTGCTTAAACTAACAGAAAACTTTATAGTTTTTTTGCAAATGAATTAAGAATTTATAGTGCTATATCTCAGCTTAAGTAAACATAATTATACTGTATACACTGTTTAAAAAATCTGTAAAAATAGGGCACTATGTGCACTGTATAAATAGGCTGTGAAGGAATGTGTGTATTTTAATTATAACTCATGTTTGTGGTTTTTCATCATTATACCGTCTGTTTAAATAAATATTCAGAAACACATGCAGTGCTACTATTTTATTTTTTTTTTCTGTTTAACTTTTATTAAAATGCAGATCAAAATAGAATAGGCCTATACCTTAAATAAGGATAAATTACATTGGAACGCATCTCGCATACAGAGATGCACGTTGCCATTACAGTAGTCAGCGCCGAACAACAGGCAAATAAAATATAAACTGAGGTTACAAAAGTGATTCAGTCAAGATCAGTGAGGGATTTTCTTTTCTTTTGTTCTTTGATTAACATTAATGACTGGCGGCAGCGGCTGCTGTCAATGCACGGATCCAATACACCCTTGTTTTCTTTCTCAACTCTTTGCGTTCACTTAAGACATAACTGATTGTATTAAAGGGATATTTTGATATAATTCTGTGTATAATGGTCCATTCGAATGTGTAAGAATTAGGGCTGGACGATATGGGCAAAATTTATATCACAATATATTTCTTAATTTCGGTCGATACGATAAAATTCCGATATCGATACGAACACTATTAAAAAATGCCTCGTAAAAACTGCCAAGAACGCCCACAACAGATGTCTGTGCAAACAAACTTATGAAAAAAGAATTAACCAAGTCAATGACACCTCATATAAAACCATATAATATTTTAGAAAAAAAAAACAGCACAAATAAATTCACGTTCACCTTTTATTTGTATTTAGCCTTCATACAAACAAGAAATGTGAAATCACTGTCAAATAATCGTCTCAGACTCACCTTATTAATATTAATATATTTACCTTCAAACTATAGGCTAACATACACTACCAGTCAAAAGTTTTGAACAATAAGATTTGTAATGTTTTTAAAGAATTCTCTTCAGCTCACGAAGCCTGCATTTTTGATCCAAAGTACAGCAAAAACGGTAACATTTTGAAATATGTTTACTATTTCAAATAACTTTTCTATTTGAAAATATTTTAAAATGTAGTTTATTCCTGTGAGTTCAAAGCTATAAAGCTTTTTATTTCAGATAAATTCTGATCTTTGGATCTTTCTATTAATAAAAAAAAAAAATACTCAACTGTTTTAAATATTGATAATCAGCACATCGGCATATTAGAATGATTTCTGGATCATGTGACACTGAAGACTGGAGTAATGATGCTGAAAATTCAGCTTTGATCAAAGGAATAAATTACATTTTAAAATATATTCAAATAGAAAGTTATTTAAAAAAAATTAAAAATATTTAAAAAATGTACTGTTTTTGCTTTACTTTGGATCAAATAAATGCAGGCTTGGTGAGCAGAAGAGACTTCTTAAAAAAATCTTACTGTTCAAAAACTTTTGACTGGTAGTGTAGGCTTATTATTCTTATAGATTGAAACAAATGTGCTTTAGCCAGTATAAAGAGTATGAAAAGTGTTCTGAGTTGCTGCAGAAAAAAAAGAACAACAACAAAAACATGTTGCTGGAGACGGGCTTATTGAAAATGCAAACTCATTTGCTGCCAGCAGGAGGTGCTTTGAGAGCGGTAGAACTAGCGGTTTCCCCAGTAATGGCTGCAATCAAAGCAGCTCCGCTCATGAATGCTTCTTTATCAGATAAAATGAAAATGCCATCGACACTTTTCTGAAGACAGTGCTTTCCCTTCAGAGATACATTCATATAAAACACCCGCGACGTGTTTTGATTTTGAAACGTTTAGTGCTCATGTTTATTCAACGAAGTCAAACGCCACAAATAAATCAATGTATGGGAAACACTGGTAATGTATATTGAAATATCATAAATGTGTTTAAAAATCATATCACCATTATTGAAAAAAATTATATCGCGATACATATTGATATTGAATTATTGTCCAGCCCTAGTAAGAATGCGGGAAGAAGGTGTATATAAGAGGTGGCTTTTGTGCGTGTGCTTTGTGTGTGTGTGCGCAGCACAGAAAACAGCGCACGAGTGCAGAAGTGAGTTCTATTTCGTCTTCTTGCAGTTGAATCTTTTGAAATCACAATAAATGCACATACAGGAATCGAGAAGCAGAATCGAAATTTAATTTTATAAGTAGTAATTATATTCCTGACCTTACGCATCTAATCTGATTTCCAAAATTGGAATAGCTTTTCGATTCCCAACCCTCCTACTAAATTGTTTCATTCTTGCATGCAAAAAGACCTGTATGGTGACTATGGGGCTATGTAAAATATGATTATATTATTATTTCTCATTTTTTCTTTCGATAATGTCGATAATCATCTGCTACCTGACTGTTGACATCGACATCGCAATACTTATGAGACATCATCGATATACGATAATATCGCCATATCGCCCAGCTCTACTCCAGTCCATGAGTCCATTCCAGAGCCCTGTCCAGTCCATGAATCTGCTTCAGAGCCCTCTCCAGCCCATGAATCCGCTCCAGAACCCTCTCCAGCCCATGAATCCGCTTCAGAACCCTCTCCAGTCCATGAGTCCATTCCAGAGCCCTCTCTAGTCCATGAATCTGCTCCAGAACCCACTCAAGCCCCAGAGCTCATTCCTGCGTTGTTGCCAACCTGTGAGTTTCCTGCCTGTCCTGTTTTGACCACAGTGGTCACATGTGAACCCCCTGCCAGTCTTATCACATCCAAGGAGGCTGTCTCTGAGCTCTCAGCCTGTTCTGTCATGGCCAAGGAGGCCGTCCCTGAACTCTCTGCCTGTCCTGTCAAGGCCATGGTGGCCGCTCATAAACTCTCTGCCTATCATGCTACGGCCACTGAGGCCATTCAAGGATGTTCTGCCTGTCATGTCACGTGCACAGAGGCCGCTAACAAACTGTCTGCCTGTTCTGTCACAGCCAGATGGTCTGTCCATGTCTCTGCTCCGCCATGGCCTCCTGACCTGTGGTGGTCTTCTGCTCCGCAGGCTTCACCTTGGTCACCTGCTACGCCCTGACTTCCTGCTCTGCCGGCTCCATCCTGGTGGTCATCTGCTCCACCGTGGGGATCCTCGGACCCACCTGCTCCACCGTGGGGATCCTCGGACCCACCTGCTCCACCCTGGTGGCCCTGGCTTCCTGTTCTGCTGGCTCCACCATGGTTTCCACCACTACTCCATGGTCCAGACCACTATTGCTCCATGGCCTATGGTCTTGCCCTCTACTCCACAGTCCATGGTTTCCATTATTCCATTATTGCTTCTTAGATTTTGTTTCTTGTTTAGGTTTTCTTGTCTTTTATTTTGAATTTTCTTGTCTTGGTTCCTGCCTTGTCATGTGTTTCCCTGACCCTGTCATGTGATCCTGCCATTGGATCCTGTTGTTCATATGTCTTGTTCTCATTGGTTCGTAACTGCTGTTGGTGAGTTTGTCCATGTTCATGTTCTTGTTTTGCCTAGCCAAGTCAAGCATTGTTTTTTGTTTATGTGCTCACTTTTGGATATAATAAAACTGCACTTGGGTTCCTTCAACTTGCCATCAGTGGACATTCATTACACATTTGTTATTAGTGTATATTAAAGGCGAGTATAATGACTGAAATATAATTTTAAGGCACTTTTTTATGATTTACCTCTATTTCAGGCCTCTAGTTCTAGTATAGATGTAGCATATGAAACAATAGGAAGGATTCATTGGGTCCCCTGGAGGGCAGATATGATTATAGGGCAGCATTCAGACACTTCTCAGTGCCACAGCTCTCTCCTCTCTAACTTTAAAAAAAATATTTTAAGTTTTCCCTCCACAATGAATCATACTCGGACTCTCTCAGTCACCGATGTACCTTTGTGACTCTCCCTTCATGTTATTTGAAAAAGAAACCTCGGAACGAAATCACTTCTTTTCAGCTCACTGAAATGCGATCATTCATCTCTCGCACCTTTTCTAGCCTTTCCCTTGAATCTGCTTTTGGTGACAGATGGCCTGATGCTTCATTGATTATTTATGCTTTTGAGGCTTGTATGTATTGGACATTCTTGGGGTTTTGCTCTGATCTATAGATGCTTTCTTCCGAGTTTAAACCAAATCTCATATCTAATATTAGACTAGATCATGTCATAATGAATTTCAAATGAACCAAGCCATATTTTTTGCATCAGATGTTGCATTATGGGAAAATAATGCATAACTAAGAGGCTGTATTTTGATGTTTTTCCAAAATTGATCTATAGAACCAGAAGAACAAACTTGCAGATGTTTTTGGCCATTTAACTCTATACTGTAAAGCCTAAGGTTTGTTATTTTTTTAGCAAATAAATTGCCTTTTAATCTTATTCTAAAAAAAAAAACATGCCCTTCAGGTTGTAGTAGATGTGTCTTCTTGTTGTGAAAACTTTACTTATTTAATGAAGTTAACGTATGACTAACTTTTATATTGTTAGTTATATTTCAATATGGATTTACTGGACTGAAGCAACTTGGATTGACTTAATTATTAATACATTATTATTATTATCATTTTAAATAATGTAAAAATGGATTACCGTATTGACCCGAATATAAGACGAAGTTTTTTTCTTGGAAAAACATCTGAAAAAACACGGTCGTCTTATATTAAGCGTTTAGACTTTGACATGTCAATAATACACCCAGAACAATAGGTGGCGCCAAATACGCATAAAACGAGTGTGCCATGAAATACGTAATGTAATGCGTGTTGTAAAGATTAAAAACAAACGCGAATAAAAAAAAAAATGCGAATAAAAAAAAAAAACGCGAGTAAAAACAAAAGAAGCAGAAAACCTACTTTCAAAACAAAAATTAAAATAGGAAAAATATGCAATATGAAAATAATTGAAGACAAAATGTGTTTTACTGAGAAAAAAACAAGATTTGTTTTTTAAAAAGCCTTTTTCCAAAAGGTACATCTGGAAAAAGGGGGGTCGTCTTATAATCAGGGTCATCTTATATTCGGGCCAATACGGTATATCAAATATGATACACCAGGTTTTTGAGTAATGTTTATTTGTTCATCTCTCAATCATCATTGTATTGCATCGCATCGCATAATTATATGTTTTGACTCCCACAACTAAAACTAAAGAGCTTTTTATTAAAACTGAGCATTTAAATATCATATTACTAAGACATATTATTAGGAGTTAGAGTGACAACTGATGTTTATATGCATTTTATGTAAGTAGTCTGTAATACTGTTTTCACTGATTGACATTACAAGAACTTCATCTTACTCTTTGACCATATAAATATCAGAAACTGCACCAAATTGTATATTTTTGCACAATTTAGACCTCTGAATGAAATTGAGTTCCTCTTCAGGAACTCGAGCTGCGTCGGAGGATGCTTTGGGAACGCCCTTCAGCGTGACCGGCTCTGAACCCCGTTTGTAATCAGTCCGATAGATGGGCGAGACGTCACGGGCGGGTGACGTAATGACCAGGAAGCTATAAAAGCACGTGCGGTGAAACCAGCGTCAGCTTTCTGTCATTCAGCAAGCGCTCTGTGTGTGTATCAGTCTGATATCCATTTGTGAGTCTTATTTTATGTTGTTTTGTGCAGAATGTCAAAAGCACAAGACAAAAAGAAACACATAAGCAAGGGTGAGGGCAGGCAGCATTTCAGGCTGTGTGTTCCTTCCTGCCCACGTTATATTGCGGGTGGGTATACACACAGATTGTGCATTGTCTGCCTGGGAGCGGAGCATGCCGAGTCGGCTCTCGAGAGAGCTGACTGCCCGCATTACGAGCGTCTCTCGATGCATGTTCTCCGCTCTCTTTGCGGAGTGAGCCTTCTCTAGCGTTCCCTGCGGCGCTGGTCCCGCTTCCGTCGAGGCAGAGAGGCGATTATGCTCGTGGGGTTCGCAGATGGATCTGGTGGAGGGAATGGAGATGGGCGAGTCCCTATCTTCTTCCTCACCCGCCAGATCCAGCACTCGTTCTCTGGGATCGGAAGCCCGCTCTGCGGTTACTTCCCCCCGGGGAACTGGCTCGACGCTCCGCCTGTCTTCCTCCGAGGAGGTTGATGTGGTGGGCGTCGATGAGGATTCACCCCCTCAATCGCCCCAGTATGAGGAGCTTTTAGAGGTGGTAACTCGTGCCGTGGCCAAGTTAAACATCGATTGGCCCGCCGAGAAAATGGCTGAGTCGCAGAAGAGTAAATTGTAGCTAAAAAAACGCTCGCGAGCTATCTGTCGCCTGACGCGGGCGTCATCTTTAAAGGCTCCGGCATTGCCCTCCAAGCCGCTACGAACTACATCAGCGCTGGTGGGCAAAGGGTACTCGGCAGCGGGTCAGGCTGGTGCGTGTCTGCACACCATGGTGGTGTTACAGGCATACCAAGCCGACCTGGGAGCGGGCTCGGCGCTCCCCCTGTCTTCCTCCGAGGAGGTTGATGTGGTGGGCGTCGATGAGGATTCACCCCCTCAATCGCCCCAGTATGAGGAGCTTTTAGAGGTGGTAACTCGTGCCGTGGCCAAGTTAAACATCGATTGGCCCGCCGAGAAAATGGCTGAGTCGCAGAAGAGTAAATTGTAGCTAAAAAAACGCTCGCGAGCTATCTGTCGCCTGACGCGGGCGTCATCTTTAAAGGCTCCGGCATTGCCCTCCAAGCCGCTACGAACTACATCAGCGCTGGTGGGCAAAGGGTACTCGGA
>NW_015544136.1:208174-211583 GCF_001515605.1 Sinocyclocheilus anshuiensis | reverse complement strand
GATATTACTGAGCTCAGGAGGACCGCTGATTTGTCTCTCCGCGCCACTAAAGAGACCGCCCGTGCCATCGGCAGGTCTATGGCAGCTATGGTGGCGGCGGAGAAGCATTTATGGCTGACCTTATCAGACATGAAAGGGAGAGATAGGGTCTGCCTCATGGACGCCCCGCATGCGCCTTCTGGCCTGTTCGGCAACGCTGTCAATTCCGTCTTCGAAAGGCACCTGGAGGCTCGTAAACAGGCGGCAGCGTTCCAGCGGTTCCTCCCTCGCCACTCTCTAGCTCAGGGGCTGTAGTACCAGCTCCTCATACAGGGAGGCACAAAAACACAGCGCTGCCTCACGTGCTCCTCCGTGTCGGGACCACGAGTTAAAGCAACGCTCTGGGTCGGGGGCCTCGAAGTCTAAGCCGGATCTGCAGACCATACTTAAGACTAAGAGTTCCTCGGCCAAGAACTCTGGGTTGGGGGCTTGGAAGCCTAAGCCGGATCTGCGGACCATCCTTCAGGCTAAGAGGTCCTCCACCAAAAGGTCCTGACTATTTGGGTGCAGGACTAGCGAGGGCAGGCCCTTCTGGGGAAGAGAGATTCACACCGCATCACATGGTGCCCGTCTCCCCCCAGTGCCCTCGGGAGATCATTCTGCTACCCCTGCCAGTGTTCCAAGGCGCAGCAGTCTCCAGCGAGCATATCTTTCAGTCACCGCCCGGCAACGTAGCAGTGCTAAGAGGCTCGCCACCTCCGCAGAGTTCTCTAGAGCAGCCGGTTCGGTTGTCCCCTGCCGGTCCGCCGTTACAGGGCACCAAGCTAGCTGCTCTCATTACACCAGAGGTCAGTCTCGAGAGACTGAATCCCTTAGTAGATTTTTTGGCAGCATGGAAATTACTGCCAAATATGTCTCAGTGGGTCCTGCATATTGTAGAGAGAGGCTACAGAATCCAGTTTGGTTCTCCTCCGCCTCGTTTCAACGGGATTACGACCCACGCGTAGGGGCCGAGGCCCGGGGAATGGATGCTTCACCCCGAGGTGGTGAAGCAGATATGGAGAGTTTTTGGCCAGGCTCAGGTGGACCTGTTAGCAACTCGAGAGACATTGCACTGTCCCCTCTGGTTCTCTCTGACTCATCCAGCTCCACTGGGGCTGGATGCCATGGTACAGACGTAGCCGAGGCTTCATCTGTATGCCTTTCCCCCGAACGCTCTGCTCCCAGGAGTTCTGGAGAGAATGCGCCGGGACGGGGTCCGTCTTCTGCTAGTAGCCCCGTTCTGGCCAGGCCGAGTATGGTTTGAGTATGGCGATATTTTCTCTCAAGAGAGTGGGGGATCTACAGGCCCTCTCAGTGGCCCCTTCCTATCTCGACTTTGCGCCCGGTCTGGCCAAAACTTTTCTCTACCCTCGAGCGGGGTATGTTCCTAAGGTCCCCTCCTCTACACCACGGCCTGTCATACTCCAGGCCTTCAATCCTCCTCCCTTCGGGGAACCAGACCAGCAGAAGCTTAACTGTATGTGGGAAACGAGAGGCGCGGCCGCGATCACTAGCACTCACTTCATCATCACCGCTGCCGTTAAATGCTATGCAGTATAGACTTATTTCTGTTTTCTTTTCTTTGTCATACGCCAAGATGCACCGAGATGATTGACGTATTCACATCCCGGACTCGATAACAGACGCAAGTTTACTATGGGCTACCAAGACCCTCACAATCTGCCAGCTCAATGCGCTTTAATCTTCATTTTTATTTGTAATAAACTCCTCTCCTCTCCTCTTTTTTTGTTTAATCAGCCACATAATTTTAATTGTAGGTGCACTTTATTTCATTTAAACCTCCTCACCTGTAAATTTTAAATTAATATCTAATTGAGATTTAAATCTGAGTTTAAAGTTATGGAGCAACATGATTAACGTTAATCTATCTTAAATAAAAATTAAATCCAGGATCAATATGATGGTTTAAATGTAAACCTGCTTATTTTTAAACAAGGTTTAAAGTTTGGTGCAACAGAATTACTAGATAAATCTTGATTTAATCTAGATTTAAGATTAATCCTTATTGGTGCAACCCACCCCCAGAGTAATAATTTACAAATGTGAGCTTTTCTGAAGATCCACAGGTTTTTTTTAAAAAGAGAGGGAGGGGCTGTCACGAGGAGCATCAGTTCCGGGAACCAGGTCCGAGTGGGCCAGTAGTGCGCCACAAGCAGGACCTGCTCCTCGTCCTCCCTGACTTTGCATAGTGTCTGTGCAAGAAGGCTCACTGGGAGAGACGCATATTTGCGTAGGCCCCGAGGCCAGCTGTGTGCCAGTGCCTCCGTGCCGAGTGTTCCCTCGGTCAAGGAGTAGAACAGCTGGCAGTGAGAGGTTTCTGGAGAGGCAAACAGGTCTACCTGTGCGACTCCGAAACGTCTCCAAATCAGCTGGACCATCTGGGGATGGAGTCTCCATTCTCCGGGGAGCGCAGCTCGTTACAGCTCATCGGCTGCATGGTTGTGCAGGCCCGGAATGTGAATGGCACGAAGCGACCTCAGATGCTTCTGACTCCAGAGGAGGAGGTGGCGGGCGAGTTGCGACATACGACGGAAGCGCAGACCACCTTGTCGGTTGATGTATGCAATGGTCGCAGTGTTGTCTGTGCGGACCAGCACGTGCTTGCCTAGTAAGCGCCTCTTGAGACGGCTCAGGGCCAGGCGTACTGCCAGCAACTCTAGTCAATTGGTGTGCCAGTGCAGTCGGGGGCCCGTCCACACCCCCGAGACTGCTTGCCCACTGTACATGGCCCCCCAGCCGGTGGTGGAGGCATCTGTGTGTACCAGAGCATGCCTCGAGATCTGTTCTAGGGGCACTGCTGCCCGAAGGAACGTGAGGTCTGACCACGGGGTGAAGGTTTGGTGGCAGGCCGGTGTGACTTGGACCAGGTGAGTGCCGCGCTGCCACGCCCACCTCGGGAGTCGGCCATGAAGCCAGTGCTGAAATGGTCACATATGAAGCAGCCCCAACGGCGTAACTGCCGCATGAAATCTCTCAGGGGAACAAGAGCCCCCTCCGCAACTTTTGTGAAGACACGGGGGGACAGGGACAGCCCGAAGGGCAGGACCTTGTACTGATAATGCCCGTTCCTCGAACGCGAACCGCAGAAAATGTCTGTGGCGTGGAAGGATTGAGACATGAAAGTATGTTTCCTTCAGGTCGATCGCTGCAAACCAATCTTGGGGACGGATGCAACCGAAGATGCGTTTCTGCGTTAACATTTTGAACGGTAGCCTGTGAAGGGCCCAGTTCAAGACACGCAGGTCCAAGATCGGTCGTAACCCACCGCCTTTCTTGGCTACCATGAAGTAGGGGCTGTAAAACCCCGTCTTCATATCGGCTGGAGGGACCGGCTCTATCGCATCCTTCGCCAGCAGGACTGCGATCT
>NW_015544136.1:207161-207986 GCF_001515605.1 Sinocyclocheilus anshuiensis | reverse complement strand
GAGGGGCCGGCTCTATCGCACCCTTCGTGAAGAATGGCACCGGAGTGGGGCACTGAGACCCAGCGCGGGCCACCCCGAGAAACCAGTCATCCAACCTCGAGGGCTCGGGACGCGGTGGAGGTTTCCACTTGAGCCCTACCCTCTTGGCGGCCCGGGAAAGCATCGCCATCATCTCCGGATCCGATTCAGGCCTTGTTACCGTCCCGGAGGGTGGCAGCGCAGCCGAATCTTCCTCTCCAGAGAGCTCAGGCTCGCACTGGATGCAATTATCGCATGCCAATGTCCATTGGCTCGTTTATGTGCATTAGCAGCCATATCACCCTGCAGCCCAAGACTGGTTGCCCACTGAAGCTAAGCAGGGTTGAGCCTGGTCAGTACCTGGATGGGAGACCTCCTGGGAAAACTAGGTTGCTGCTGGAAGTGGTGTTAGTGAGGCCAGCAGGGGGTGCTCACCCTGTGGTCTGTGTGGGTCCTAACGCCCCAGTATAGTGACGGGGACACTATACTGTCAAAGAGCACCGTCTTTCGGATGAGACGTTAATCCGAGGTTTTGACTCTCTGTGGTCATTAAAAATCCCAGGATGTCCTTCGAAAAAGATTAGGGGTGTAACCCCGGCTTCCTGGCCAAAATTCGCCCATTGGCCTCTGACCATCATGGCCTCCTAACCATCCCCATATCTGCTGATTGGCTTGCTGGGGCAATATGGCTGCCGTCGCATCATCCAGGTGGATGCTGCACACTGGTGGTGGTTGAGGAGATTCCCCCCTTCTATGTAAACCTCTTTGAGTGCCCAGAAAAGCGCTATATAAATGTAAGGAATTATT
>NW_015544136.1:196939-206652 GCF_001515605.1 Sinocyclocheilus anshuiensis | reverse complement strand
ATGGCCGGATCACCGGCTCGCCTCCTCAGTGAAAACCTGAGTATGCGTTGCACCTGCTGCCTAATTATACTCACGCTGTGATCAGAGGCAGCTGGAAGCAGTCATCGCATGCAATGCAATCAATGTGCATTGGCTCGTTTAGTTTACACTCTAAGTAGATTGGTCTCTCTAGCGAGATTCCCAATTCGTCGGTCACCGACGTGACGTTGAGAGTGACCGACTGAAAGGGAACAGTCTTTATTAATCGTAACCACAAGGAACATGGAACACACACGTAGCGGGGAGAGACGACATTCACTACCGGACAAAGAAACTTAGAACTGGACTCACTATAAATACACAGGACTTGATGAGGGGAAGACGAGAAACACCTGGGATCAATAAACATAATTAAACATGAGGGAAAACTAGGTCATGGAAAGCAAGTGGGGGAGGAAAACACAAAACACGGAACACAGGACTGACAATAAACTTGTGTTAAAACACAATTAAGCCTTTGGAAACTATAACAACAATTTATTAGCTTGAGCTGTTACACATACACGAATTTAGACCATGGATGTGCTAAAGTTGAGTAGAAAATATAGCCAGCATAAGAGTTCTCACGAAAGCTATAGAGAATAAATTGTTTTATCATGTCATTTGTTTTATCAAGTACATTATTATTCCCAATACACTAAAAGCTCCTAAAGACACAGCTGGCAACCTTATTCATAAATGTCAAATGTGTTGTACCAAAAAGAAAAACTTTTGAGGTTTTGAAGGCGTTGAAGAAAAAGTACATTATCATCAAGGGGAATAAAATGTTTGATCGGAGAAACTGAGAAAAATCCTCGATTTTACTGCCAACAACTTGCAAGATGACACGATGAAAGGAGGGGAAAAAACATTTTAACACTGAGCATAATAACACTAGACAAACATGGCTTTCATGCCAGAACATATAGCCAAATTCCACCTTTGACCAAGAAGAACATAAAAGGCAGAATTAAATATTCTCAAATTAATTTGGATAGACCTGTGAAGTTTTGGAAGAATGATTTATGGAGTGATGTGATGGAACCAGAACTCTTTGGACCCATGGATCAGCAGCATGTCTGGTGCAAAAAGAGCAAGGATTATGAGCAGAAGACCACCATCTCCATGATCAAACATAGTGGTTGAAAACGTATAAAACTTGTTATGGGGGTGCTTCGCGGATGCAAGAAATGAAGATGCTCACTGTGACCATGGATTCTTTGAAGTATGAATGTCACTTACTTGTCCAGTAAACTCTATAAAGCCTTCATGAATTGCTAAAACTATGTTCATAAATCAACTTGCATCAGATTCTACATGATTAATATGTTCATTTAAAGGCTACTGGAAAAATAATCAATCGTGAAGGCTTTACTTGTTTGGCATGAGCTCGTTCCACATTGTTTCCTTTACTCTGAGATCACATCTGCTAACAAAAAGAGGGACAAATATTCTCTGGACAGAGAGAGAGAAAAAAAAGAATCACATGAACAAATCCAGTAAAAGTTCCTAGAAAAAAAATTCTGACCCTGAATATTTCGCTCTGGAAATTGTGATTATGAATTTCTTTTTAAAAAATGATTCTCTGGTCTGTTATTAAACTTAAGTCTCGGTGATGCTATTAAAGCATTAAACATGAATGAAATACCACTATCATCTCTACAAACTATACTACTGTACATCAGCTCACTCAAATTAAACTTCAAGTCAAGTCAAGTCTGCTTTATTGTCAATTCTTCCACATGTACAGCACATAAACACAGAGAATTGAAATTGCGTTACTCTCAGACCCTTGGTGCATACAGATAACACTAACAGTAGAACATAAATACAGATATACAGATTAAGTATAAAATACAACTATACAAATATACAAATAAGGTAAAATGTAAAAAAAAATATAAAAAAATATATATAAAGCAGCACACGACACATGGCAGATAGAGTGCAAACCAGTGAAGTAAACAACAGTGCAGATATAGTGATTTGTAGTGCAAAAAGAGCTTATTTAGACTGATTAAAGTGACTGTGTGTGTGTATTTGGGAGGGGGGAGTGGGAGCAAAAAACACGAAAACACCTTTCTGTCGGGAGAGAGAGAAGCCGCAGCGTGTGAACGCGCCGCCATCTTGAAGTAATACACTGATACATAAATCATTATGTATCACAGACCATTTAGGATCTTTTATGCTGGGCTTTCTTGAATTCCAGAGTGGCACATTACATCTCAGAGCAACAGACACTTGGTATGATGCCATGGCTATAAAAAAATGTTTTTTCTAAAAATCTTCTATGCAATCAAGCTGTTCTTCTTGTTGGTGCCTGCAGATCAAAGACAAAAATAACACTCAAGGTCAGCTCTCCAACTGATTTTATTTACATTAGTCTTTCATATACATCCAATCTGGCAATATTTTGAGGCAGACAATAGGCAGTGACAGAAATATCCAAATGTACCTTTTTGAAGATGTTTTTCAGCTTGATAGGATGACATTTTTCCAGGTCTCTTGCAGCCTTGTGGTGATGGTGGAATCAAATGAAGTAGGAGACCAATTGATGCAATATCGCTGTCCCATTCTAAATAACAGATATGACAACTTTAGCAAAAAAATGCATGAACACAGAATATAGATAAAGCATTAATATAGATAATCTTATTCTGAAATATAGTCTAACCTTAAACATCGGTTTCATCCTCCTTTACAGCTGATTCCGAGGTCAATCTGGTCCTTGAAGGTCTTGGGAGAAGCCAGGAACTTGGCTTCTTGAAAAGAAAAGAAAAAGAAAAAACAATTAATGACAACAATATCTCTCTCAGGAACCATTCCGCTAAGTTGATTGTGTAGTCACACAGTGGCTCTGTTCACACCTGGCATTAGCACACATCTTGGGTGACGCATATGGCCACATTCTTTTATTACATGGTTAGTTCAAAAATGAAAATTTCATCATTTACTCAGCCAAGACTTTTGTTATCTTTGAAACACAATTGAAGATATTAGAATATAAGATTTCTGTCCCTTGAATGACGGTCCACGCAACTACCACTTTGATACTTCATAAATTTCATAAAGAGATCTAATCCATAAAGAGAACTAATCCATACGTATCATGTGGTTTAGTCCAAGTTTTCTGTTTTTCTGTTTATGTTCCCTGATCAATGTTTAAATGAAAAAAAAAAAAAATTCAATCTGTTCATAAGTCTCTTTAGACAATTTGGACTAAACCGCTTGATTCATTTGGATTAGTTTTATGATCTCTTTATGAACTTCTTGAAGTATCAAAGTGGTAGATGGAAGGACATTTTCTCATTAAAAATATCTTCATTTGTGTTTTGAAAATGAATGCAAGTCTTGCAGGTTTGGAATGACAGAGTGAGAAATAATGACAATTTTTCATTTTTGGGTCAACTAACCATTTATCTTTTTGCAGTTTGATATCTTAAATTAATAATTAGTAAATTCCAGGTGTGAACATAAGCAGATATTGTGTGGCTGACCTAGTAACACTTTAATTTTTCATATTAATTTGTGTGTTTTAAAAATTGTACTGCACATAGAATAACAAATGACACAGACTCACAGTTCTAGCTTCATCTTCAGTATTCTGCTTCTTTCTTGAAGGGCTTCCATCACTCAGAAGAACAGTGTCATCAGACAGTTTGCAATCTTATGAGAGGGGTTGTATGGTGTTAATGTACAAGATTAGACATAAAATCAAGAGTCTTCAGACAGATGTATACATTTCAACGTTTATTTAACAAATGGGCAAAGTGGCAACTTTAAAACATATATCTGATGTGTAGAGGTTAATTAGTCAGTCACATTCATTAAGTGTTGCACAGAAACATAAAATAGTTAATAAAACACAAAATCATCAAATTTACCTAGACATGAACAAATATGACAGGTAGATTTGACAGTTGTGTAGCATCCATGAATGATGTTCCTCGTTGTCCCATCAGCGAGCAGGTATGGCTGTGTGGTCTCTTCTATGCAATCAAGCTGTTCTTCTTGTTGGTGCCTGCAGATCAAAGACAAAAATAACACTCAAGGTCAGCTCTCCAACTGATTTTATTTACATTAGTCTTATACAACCCATACAACCCATCTGGCAATATTTTGAGGCAGACAATAGGTAGTGACAGAAATGTCCAAATGGAAGATGTTTAAGATGTTTTTCAGCTTGATAGGACGACATTTTTCCAGGTCCCTTGCAGCCTTGTGGTGATGGTGGAATCAAATGAAGTAGGAGACCAATTGATGCAATATCGCTGTCCCATTCTAAATAACAGATATGACAACTTTAGCAAAAAAATGCATGAACACAGAATATAGATAAAGCATTAATATAGATAATCTTATTCTGAAATATAGTCTAACCTTAGACATCGGTTTCATCCTCCTGTACAGCTGATTCCGAGGTCAATTGGGTCCTTGAAGGTCTTGGGAGAAGCCAGGAACTTGGCTTCTTGAAAAGAAAAAAAAAAAGAAAAAACAATTAATGATAACATCTCTCTCAGGAACCATTCTGCTAAATTGATTGTGTAGTCACACAGTGGCTCTGTTCACACCTGGCATGAAAATTTCATCAGTTTACTCAGCCAAGACTTTTGTTATCTTTGAAACACAATTGAAGATATTAGAATATAAGATTTCTGTCCCTTGAATGACAGTCCACGCAGCTACCACTTTGATACTTCAAAAACTTAATAAAAAGATCTAATCCATAAAGAGAACTAATCCATACGTATCGTGGTTTAGTCCAAATCTTCTGTTTTTCTGTTTATGTTCCCTGATCAATCTATAAATGTGAAAAAAATTAAATAAATTCAATCTGTTCATTGTAAAGCGATCGAGTCTCTTCAGAAAATTTGGACTAAACCGCTCGATTCATTTGGATTAGTTTTATGATCTCTTTATGAACTTCTTGAAGTATCAAAATGGTAGTTGTGTAGATTGTCGATGGAAGGACATTTTCTCATTTAAAATGTCTTCATTTGTGTTTTGAAAATGAATGCAAGTCTTGCAGGTTTGGAATGACAGAGTGAGAAATAATGACAATTTTTCATTTTTGGGTCAACTAACCATTTATCTTTTTGCAGTTTGATATCTTAAATTAATAATTAGTAAATTCCAGGTGTGAACATAAGCTGATATTGTGTGCCTGCCCAGTTAAACTTTAATTTTTCATATTCATTTGTGTGTTTTAAATTTGTACTGCACATAGAATAACATATAAATGACACAGACTCACAATTCTGGCTTCATCTTCAGCATTCTGCTCCTTTCTTGAAGGGCTTCCATCACTCACACTCAGTGTCATCAGACTCCCAGTTTGCAATCTTATGAGAGGAGCTTCCTTCACTTGACACTGCAGAAGTCTGGGCCAATTCTATTGAAAAAGGATAAAAAACAAATTTCAGTAATTTAAATTTACATTAGGACTGTAAATATAGTAAAATAATTGTGATTACCCCTAATTTTGAGTATGCTGAGAACTATCTATAATACGGGTATCAAATCGTAAACTTTTTTTTTTTTTTTTACATACTTCATTCTAGGGTCAATTAAATGAAACATTGTGCAATATTCACATGGAGGCCTGAAACAATTTAAACTGATTTTATTTACATTAGTCTTTCATATACAACCCATCTGGCAATATTTTGAGGCAGACAATAGGTAGTGACAGAAATGTCCAAATGTACCTTTTTGAAGATGTTTTTCAGCTTGATAGGAGGACATGTTTCCAGGTCCCTTGCAGCCTTGTGGTGATGGTGGAATCAAATGAAGTAGGAGACCAATTGATGCAATATCGCTGTCCCATTCTAAATAACAGATATGACAACTTTAGCAAAAAAATGCATGAACACAGAATATAGATAAAGCATTAATATAGATAATCTTATTCTGAAATATAGTCTAACCTTTGACATCAGTTTCATCCTCCTTTACAGCTGATTCCGAGGTCAATTGGGTCGTTGAAGGTCTTGGGAGAAGCCAGGAACTTGGCTTCTTGAAAAGAAAAGAAAAAGAAAAAACAATTAATGACAACAATTTGTGTTTTGAAAATGAATGCAAGTCTTGCAGGTTTGGAATGACAGAGAGTGAGAAATAATGACAATTTTTTGGGTCAACTAACCATTTATCTTTTTGCAGTTTGATATCTTAAATTAATAATTAGTAAATTCCAGGTGTGAACATAAGCTGATATTGTGTGCCTGCCCAGTTAAACTTTAATTTTTCATATTCATTTGTGCGTTTTAAATTTGTACTGCACATAGAATAACATATAAATGACACAGACTCACAATTCTGGCGTTATCTTCAGCATTATTCTCATTTCTTGAAGGGTTTCCATCACTCACACTCAGTGTCATCAGACTCCCAGTTTGCAATCTTATGAGAGGAGCTTCCTTCACTTGACACTGCAGAAGTCTGGGCCAATTCTATTGAAAAAGGATAAAAAACAAATTTCAGTAATTTAAATTTACATTAGGACTGTAAATATAGTAAAATAATTGTGATTACCCCTAATTTTGAGTATGCTGAGAAGTGTCTATAATACAGATGTCAAATCGTAAACTTATTATTATTATTATTTTTTACATACTTCATTCTAGGGTCAATTAAATGAAACATTGTGTAATATTCACATGGAGGCCTGAAACAATTTATGTATTTATTTAATCTGATTATTAAATACATTTGTATAATTTTAACGAGTAACATGAGTAATAAGGCATCTTAAAATGAACTGTACTACATTAGAATAAATTAACATGTGTTAAGAATTTCTTACTATTAATTTATTTATAATGTGAAAAGAAAATACAGATAGATTCAGACATATTTCTCCATTAAAACATTGTATATCTATAAATATTTAGGACATTATTTAACCCAAAATAGCATGCCATATGAATTGATAAAGACTGGTTTCAAGCTAAAGTACCTGCATGCTCTGCCAGTGGGCACTGAAGGAAATTGAAAGACTGACAGATTTACAGTTTAAAGTACATTTAACTCACTTTCACGATGCTTGCATAAACGTAATTGTCATAAGAAAAACTTGATGGTAGCGCGTTTGTGTCTTGACGCAGATATGATGACATGACAGACATGATATTCAGCGCTGAGAACAAGCAACGTACAGATTACGCAGTTCACACTTAAATTTCTAAATCTCTGAATCTGTTTCGATGAACAAACAAACTCTTGGATGGCCTGAGGGTGAGTAAACTTTCAGCAAATTTTAATTTTTGGGTGAGCAACTCCTTTTAAACCAGCTCTAATTATTGACTCATTATTAAGCTTGATTATTGAGAGAATATATCATGGACAAGGATTTGTAGATATTTTGTTATGGTGCAAATTGAGCTAACTAGAAAAAGAAGACATCTTTCCCTGAGATCCAACCCAGTCACCCCAAGTACAGTGATCTATTTGGTGTGTGATTAATTGTGCCAAGTGAACTCAAGCCCTAGTTTTCTGTTATGCAAACTGCCAACAAATGTTTAAAGACCCCTGTGGGAGCCTTTATCCTGGGCATAGGTTGCCCGCATAACCTGATCTGCAACAAAAGCTTCCAAAACACAGAAGCAAGGACTTTCTCACCTTTAAAAGGATTTGTGTAAGGTGTTCCACTTTTTTTTACCTCTTTCCTAACTTGTGATCAAATACAGCATTGCTAAATTGTGGATTTGGTCCTAGAAAGACTACTGTTGAAAGAGAATTACAACAAATCATTAGTCCACAGACAAATTGAAATATAAATTTTCTAAATAAAAATAGAAGGAGAGGTAACATTATATGGTGTATTACTGTGGATCACATCCAGTTCTTGCATTATGCCAGAGGAGGTCACAGGCATTGTTTTTTTTTCAATCAAGCTATTCTCAGTACCTGGCCAAAACTCTAATATCACAGAACACCACATTTTCCATTAGTTTGCCTCAAAGTTCCTGTGAGGCTGAAAAGCACTACTGGCGACTGCATTTGTCATCTAAGCAGAGGTGTGGTGAGACAATATTAAAACTAGGTGAGTAAAGTTCATGAAGAAATTTTAAGGTTGGCTTGAAAAAGCGTTGATGAAAGTTTGAAATAACTAGCTTGAAGTCAATAAAATGTTATTATCATGTTCTAACACATTGCTAAAATATTTAAGCAAGTTGCTAACATGCTGCTAACATGTTTTGGCATGTTGATAACGTGAATTAACATGTTGCTAGTATGATTTAGCAAATTACTTTCATGTTTTAATATACTGACTGTTTCTCAATTCCAAGAACGCAAAGAATGGACTTGTGTTCTCGTGGAGACCGGTCTTGCCAGGCTACCCTGAAAGAACGAACTCGGAAGGACGCAAGAACACAGAACGCATCTTTGTGGGAATTGAGATGCGCTGTGATCTTACGCTCAACTGACAGAACGTTATAAGGAGCATGACACAATAAAAAACATCTTGCCGCTCAACTGACAGAACAATATAAGGAGCAAGGCACAATAAGTAACGCATAACATCACAAACTAATGTCATATTAAAACATTTATTTCAGATTATTATAGACAATACTTTCATAGTATTTATATTATTCTTTTTAGTTTACCATATGCATTTGTAAAAAAGATTAGGCTTAGGCATGTATATTTAATGTTAGCTATATTTTGTCAATGTTAAAATGATCATTGTTAAAAAGTATACCAATAAAAAGCATGACAGGCTTTTTTCCAGGTATTTATCGCTTTATTTAAATTATGCAAAACAAAATGACAGTGCTTACTTTCACGAGCCGTCACGTATTTACAGGCTTGCAGTGAGAAGTTTAAAAGCTTACAGGCTTCCGTACGTCATCCGCCCGCAGCGTCTTCTGGGATTTCTAACGGTTCGATTCTCTCAAGTCTGCATTCGATGCATCCTCGATATCAAGAATGCATCTGGGCAATTTCATGCGTCCTCTGTACTTGCGTTCTTGAGTATTGGGGTGCGTCTCAGTCAGCTCCCTTGTTCAGTAGTCAGGGCACTGATCAGGGAGTCGGCCATTATAAGGGCTGTCTCAATCGCGAAATCCTTCCAGTGCACTGGAATGTTCGCTCCCTGAAAAATCCCACAATGCACCGCAAAAACTAGGAAGCATCGGTGCTCACTATGCTCCCTCACCGGAAATAACGTCACATTTCTGAAGCGTGAAACATAAACCACACGAGCCAACTCAATAAATAAAATGACACACGATAGAAGATTTGAAAAGACAGACCGTTTTTAGTATATTTCAACATAAACACACATCGCTAGACATGTAATGAACACATCTAATTAACATTTATAATTAATATTCGGCTGAAATGTTGTAAGAACATGTAACAGAATGATGTGTTTAAAAAGAATAAAAAATAATATAAAAATTAGATGGCCCTGCCTGTTGTTTATTAATTTCAGTGATGACGTTCTACTATGTTGTCCGTTGACGTTGTACGTAATCATGTCACTGGAATTCGAGTGATCACTGTCCCAAGTGCAGTGAGTCAGGGAACTTACCAGTGACTGAATTCGTGTACACGATCTACTGATTCACGAGCTCGGGAGCTGATTGATACGCACCCATTGTGTTCTTGTTAGCAATTGTGTTCTTGTTAGCAATGGTTACCTCCAAAGAAACACGTGCAGCCATCATCGCTTTGCATCAAAATGGCCT
>NW_015544136.1:185661-193484 GCF_001515605.1 Sinocyclocheilus anshuiensis | reverse complement strand
TAAGGGCTGTCTCAATCGCGAAATCCTTCCAGTGCACTGGAATGTTCGCTCCCTGAAAAATCCCACAATGCACCGCAAAAACTAGGAAGCATCGGTGCTCACTATGCTCCCTCACCGGAAATAACGTCACATTTCTGAAGCGTGAAACATAAACCACACGAGCCAACTCAATAAATAAAATGACACACGATAGAAGATTTGAAAAGACAGACCGTTTTTAGTATATTTCAACATAAACACACATCGCTAGACATGTAATGAACACATCTAATTAACATTTATAATTAATATTCGGCTTAAATGTTGTAAGAACTTGTACCAGAACGATGTGTTTAAAGAGAATACAAAATAAATATCAAAAAGAGATCGGTCCTGTCTGTTGTTTATTAATTCCAGTGATGACGTTCTACTGTTATCCGTTGACGTTGTACGTAATCATGTCACTGGAATTCGAGTGATCACTGTCCCAACGTGCAGTGAGTCGGGGAACTTACCAGTGCCCGAATTTGTGTACACGATCTACTGATTCACGAGCTCGGGAGCTAGGGAGCTGATTGAGACGCACCCTTGGAATTGAACTTCGACGGTTAATGATGATGTAGAGCAAGAACACAAGGGCTGAGTTCCACTCCACTTTTAGACACGCACTCGCGAACTGAGTCGGTTTCATATGCACACTTCAGGCCGCTCTATAGACCACAATGCAACACGACGTCATCGCAGATCGCGTTTAATTTATCCCCACCCCAAACAACTCTATAATATATAAATGATTTTTTTTTACATTTATAACAGCCCAAGCATACCTATATACATATAGGATGCTGCACCAAATAAATTCGTAAGGGGAAAAATTTAAACAATAAACCAACTCTATAGCAAGTTCTAAGTGATCAAGGGCTTAGGACGTTCCAGTTCAGCCCATTCCAAGGGTTCCGCCAGTAGTGGGCACTCGTGCAACGTAATCAATGACGTACATCCAAGTGAACGAGACGGAGGGAAGTTTGCGAGTGAAGGGCATAAAAAAATGGACTGGAAGGCAGCCAAGGACGCATGATCACTTAAGAATGCATGTTGAGAAACGGTCACTGTTAAGATTAACACATTGCTAACATTATTTTAACATGTTACTAGCATGATTTAACATATCACTAACATGTTGCTAGCATGATTCAGCACATTAAGCATGTTTTAGCATGTTGCAAACATGATTTAGCATATTGATAGCATCAATTAGCATGTTGCTAACATGATTTACCACATTGTTAACATGTTGTAGTATGTTGTTAGCATGATTTAGCACATTTCTAACATGAATTAGCATGTTGCTAGCATGCTTTAGCATGTTTTCCTATGATAGTCATTACGTTTTGCTAGTGAAAGACACTTTAAATACTTTATTAGAGTTATCATACAAATGTTTTGACCCCCCACCCCCCTCAGTTAGGGACATTACAAAGTTTTGATCATCTGTTTAACGAAAATCATAAGGCCGATCCGTTAGAAAAGCATTCTAAATCAGACCAGCCTGAAGGTCTGACCTGAGTTTGGTGGTTGTAGCTTAAAATTGTAGGAGAATATACAGTTTAAATTTTAGTCTCACAAGAAGAAAGTAGATCAGTATGTTGGCTTTTTCAAGACAACCTAATTACATTAAAACACTGTTAAATGTAATGTTTACGAAATCATACAATGAATATCCATTTTTCATACTATACATTATAATACTGATATGTATGTTTTGTTGTAGCATAATATAGCATATTATTCTCTTGTAGCATATACAAGACATCAGCCTTACACAAGTTGTCAAAACAGGAAGTAAGAACAAAAAAGAGAGATGCCAGCTCACTGTGAATTGAAGGTTGATGTGTCCCTTTGCTGCTTTGAGATAACTAGAATGGATATGTTTAGAATTTGGGTAAGGTAAGCCAACCCAAGATCAGTGCTCTGTGTCTCCACCGATGTGGGTGATCCCTTCAAATAAGTATTTCTGTCAGAGCACCCCGCACTCTTGAGGCTAGCTGCATATTTGTCAATAATACAGAGAAGCCTTGCCCGATCTTCTTATCGATCTTCTCAAGAGAAGTTCCATTACTGTACAGATGTCAGTGACTCGATCCAAAGCCTTTAAAGGTTAAAAGAAAAACCTTCAAGAATAGCTGAAGATTTTTCATGGTTTCTCTAGCAGTTTACACTAGCAAAAATACTTTAGTCTTTAAAAAGAATCCCTAAGGACAGATAAATAGCTTGAGGTGGCATTGAACTCTAAAAGTTATGATATAATGGCCAAACTTGATTGACAAGTGGCACTAAGTCCTTGAAGAGAGTTGGGACTGTTTTCACCATTTTTGTTCTCTTGCTTGCTTTTTAGTGCCTTTTATCTAGAGGAGAAAACATTCTTTGAATGGGTTCTTCAAAGTGAGAGCTCAAGTGAGTTTAACCTTTTTAATTCAGACCGCCATAAGTGCAACTTAAGTCTGAAGCTTTCAGCTCTGGACTGTATATACTTAAAGCATTTCTGTCATCAATTACTCGCCGTCATATTGCTCCAAAACGGAATTACTTTATTCTGTGCAAAACAAAGGAAAACAGTCTGATAAGTCCTTGCCGTAGCTCTGAAAGTCTCATTTATATTTGCATACATTCAAATATAGCATATAAAGATGCATCATTACTGCATAAGGCCAGATAAAGGAGGACAGAATGTTCATTTTCAGTTGAACTATGCCTTTAAGTAAATAAAATGAATCAGCAAGTCAAGATTCCTATATTACACAACAATCTGTTAGCAGAATAAAGTTTGCAGAGTCGAGTGTGACAAATGCACCTGCAGAATAAATACTATCCTTACATAACAATTTGGTTGTTAGGAGACTTCAAACACTTGCTAATGGTAGAATTGCATTTTGTTTCCTTACACAACGTCTTTCAGTGTCCTCACTGTCACATTTGGCTCTTGTTGAGAACACTAATTAGCAGCATAGACATTAATTAGCACTTGTTAGCAGCGAGGACTGATCACACTTTCTGAATCATTCAGAACACTTACAGAAATACGTATATGAAAGCTTCTGTCAAAATTCATCCTCAAGAATCAGAATTTTCACTCTGACATTGAGAAAGCAGCCTATTAGAATTCAGAATCTATGCTAACATAAAAACAAAGTAGATCTATAACTGGAACAAAATAGGATGATTGCAGTTCCATGTTAAAAGATTTTAGACCACACCAATGTGGCTTCTCTGTTCCCCTGAAGGTCAAATGTTTTGCCAAATGCATTTCCATAGTTTAGAAACTAAGGCTAATATCCCACACACCTAATAAAGTTTAACTGGCTGGTTTGCCTAGCATATTGGCCATATCTAATTAACTGCCACAAGGTGTGTATGAATAAGAACCATCCGGGTACCTTTGGAATACTCATTTCAACATATTACGATTTGGGACATATTAATTCTAATTTCGAATACTATTTAGGACGGATAGAATGCAAATTGTGATGCAGCAACAGTCTCAATTAGGAATGAAATGCCAATACTGTAGATGCTTTTTGTTTGACTGTAAATGCCCTGCGAAGCAGACTTCACAGGGTATATCACAATCTTAAGTGAGATTCCAATCCAATGGGAGCAAACATGTTCAGTTTGAATTTAAAGCGCACTTAACAGGAAGTGGAGAGGAAGATTTACCCACAAGTCATTGTGGATCACTCCAGCACTTAAAGAAGTTTGAATAAAATAAAGGCAAGACACGGCAGTTACAATCATGATTATGAAAAAACACACACAAAAAAACAACAAAGGATAAGACACACTGATTATAACCAAATTATTTATTTTCATATTAAACACCTTGCAAAAGAAAATTTGAAGGGTGTTCTGAATTCATTAACCTGATTTTTTTTTTTTTACTGGAAGTATTTTTTTTAATGTATATTTTTTAAAAGAGGTCCAGTCCTAACCTCACCCCTAAACATGGAGCGTAAGCAGATTGTACGAATGAGATCATACAAAATTTTGTGTTACATTGTGTTGTTTGAAGTGATCTTCAATTGATATCCCGTGACCAGGCAGTAGGGAGCAGTGGACACTGCATAGGGACCCTGTTAAATTGAAACACTGCTTGTGTGTGTTGCTAGGAGAAGAACAAATGTTCTGCTCCTGCTTCGTTTGGAAACAATGCGTTTATGGAGTGAAAATAGACAAATTAACTGGCAATATTTTGTCTAAAATGTATGTGTAAAAAGCAATATCATAAACACGCTGTTGATCTAAACATCTGCTGGTTTTGGAACAACAGTGTCACATGGTGATGTTTAAGCCTAATGGATATCATTTAAGTAATGTTAGTAAAATGGATTTTATTACAATGACTCACTAAAAACATCAAATTCTGTGGGTGAAAAAACAGACCCCCACTGCTTTCCTTGGTTGGAAATCAGTTTCTTGGATAAAATCAAGAGAAAAAAAAAGTGGATGCATGTTGAGTGATCACATGCTTTAGTGCTTTATTATAATAATCCTTTAGATAAGATATGTTCTCATATTCTCTAATTAATGGTTTATGTCATCCATCTTTGTTTCCACAGACATTTACAGCCATGACAACAGCTATGATTACATGCTGCAATATGTTGATCAAATGTCAAGAACGCATTCACACAATGATTGTGATTTTGCTATGCAACAACACAGGGGAGGACAGAGCCAGACATTGGTTGCCATGGAGAGACTGTTATTTGAGACAATGCCCTGAAACTGAACACGACCAAAATTCAAAGACTAAGATTTAAGTGGTGCTGTACGGCATGGAGCTTATTCACAGTGTGCCGATATGCCATGTACATGAATGCGTACACAAACAGATTAAGCTTGTTCTTTCTGTCTGTTTTTGGTTTGTTTTTTTGTTTGTTTGTCAAAAAAAGGCCTTGCTGTAGGTATCACGGTCACGGTGTGTGGAAACAGGCAGGGATGAAAAAAAAATTGTGATCGTAAAAAAAACTGTAATAGTGGCATGCACTGTCATATTTTTCCTGTAAACAAATTCAGAATGGGGATACCTTGACTAAGGTCTATGAGTCCAATATGGTTGTGGGGCAAGATTAGAAATCTACTCGTATTTAATTTCATACTGAAAACTTTTGCTAAATTGTAATTCAGTCTAATTAAAAACATAGTATTTTACCAAATATTTGTGTTATGTGTTTTTATGCTCATTGGAATCATTAGCTTAGAAACATGCTAATTCTTTCACTTCAACTGAGGAGTGTTGCTGTAGAGTTTGTGCAGTTATTATTATTTTTTTCAAAATGCCGCCTTAAAAGGCTGTCTATGTAGGGTGTAGACAGCTAGACAGCTCACTAGGTTTATTTCACTGATTTGACATGTTTTGTCTCAGAACTCTGATTAACTTGTGTCAGGTTGGGTTTTTATGGAGCAAGCAGGTTCAGGAAGAACAAGCAATCAGGAAGAGGGAATGAATCAAGTTCTTATTAATAAAAATTAGCACCATAATGCATTATATTAAAAACAAAACATTAAATGTGGAAAGTATTGAGAAATATTTGCTGTTTGCTGTTTGTGCCTATAGGAGACAAAATTTCCCAAGTAAATCTCTTTAATATATCAACTGTATTGTCTGAACTGCAGTTTGATTACTTGGAGAGTAAAAGGTGACTTTTGTGTAAATCTTCTGCTTCTCAAGTTAAATACCCTAGTAATCTCACATATATCTCCTGTAGAATTTGATTAATACTCTTAATGTCACACACTGTTCATATTTGTCTGAATAACATTTGTTTTCTGAATCACAAGTTTTGAGTTTTTGAATTAACAGAATGTCTGTGATTCCATGTGCTGATTCAGAAAGGATTGAGATTTCTGTCATTTATCATAATGTCTATTATCTGGATGTAGGCGTTCCAGAAGGTCATGTGTTCGGTTATCATGTATGTCTATATAAGAGTTGTGTAACAAGCATGTTTGGGTCATTTTGTAATTCAGGTGTTTGGAAATACTGATTATCCAATTTCTGGAGCTTCCACCTGACACAAATTTACCTAGAATTATACAAAAAAAACTTTACATCTGAAGTTATAAATCAATAAGAGATTTCAATTTGAGCTCAGACATTTTTCATCAAATTATCCAAGCTTTCCCCCATTTATTTTTATTTCTGTATCTTTATTGTATCTCAACAATTGTCATTCTGTTGTCCCACAGAATTTTAGAATAGTCCAAATTGAACTCTGTTTTCTCAAAGCGCAACATCTGAGCGCAACCCTGCATCCTTACTATTATTGAGTGTTGTATAGCCTAGTTGTTTAAGGTAATTTCATTCAACTTAAACAACAGTGCTGCATCAATAAATAATTTAGATCATGTCAGTGGCCTAAAGCTATTGCATTCTATATCTGTATCTGTTGCTATGACAAAATCATCTGTATCTGTATTTCAGACAGAATCAGGTGTGGGCTTAAACCATAAATGTTTCAACTTAATGAGAAGCTCATTTTTAGATGCTGTTCCATTTATAGTTTCTAGGGTGACCATACGTACCATTTTCCCAGGAGGCGTCCTGGCCAGGATTTGTTTTGGCTTTGTTTTCCTGTTTTCATTCTTGCTGAAGGTAATGATCGAAAAGTAGTTTGACCAATAACATGCAAGCATTGTACATAATGGACCAATCATGGCGTGTGAGAAGGTGGGATCTACGGTCAAAGCGATGCAATTACGCGTACATATTAGGTGTGTTCGACTTAAAAGCAGCTCAGACCGATCGGTGTTTGACATCAAAGTACCTCGAGAGCGTTTCGAAAGCATAACCGTCTGTATGGTACTTTGATGTCATACACCGATCGGTCTGCACACGCAGACAAAGCCAAAACCTAGATATTTTAGGCAATATAGAAATCCTGGCCAGGACGCGTCCTGGGAAAATGGCACGTATGGTCACCCTAATAGTTTCCATATTGCAAATAGGCCTTGAAGTTGTATAACTGATTACGTTGAAGCTGAATTTGATACCTTTATTCTAAGCGAATGTATGCAAAGTAAATGCTGTATGCCAGTGGTGGAATTTTGATTCATCCTAATGACTTGATTCTTTTGAATCTCTTGATTTTTTTTGGTCCATTTCACAAATCTGACCACTGCTTTATGTTGTTATTTTTGTGCTGCAATTCTACACAACTGAGTCAAAAAACACACAACACATATTTATATCCTTTATTAAAATGTGTATGTACAGATCTACTTACACTTTAATATGATGTATGATATAGTACCTGAAATGTTACTCTTGTCAAGTTTTGATTTATGTGATGTTTAAAATAAAAGGAGACACAATGACACAATCCGTTTTGAAATGTAATCACTGTCACACTTCGCCTACTGTGGCAGAGACGAGGAGACGAACGAGCATGGAGACAAAGGGCATTAACATTAAACAGTATTTATTAATCCAAATACAAAACATACAGGCAGGAACTTACACATAGGATGAGGGGTTGACGTACAATTCCGGACAAGGGAGAATCGAACAGGCTAGAACTCAAATAGGCAGATAACGAGGGGCAGACAGGTGAGCACAATGAGGTGATTAACTAATAATGAGAACAGGAACAACCAAATAGGGACACAGAGGGAGAACCCACAATCAACAGTCCACAGGGGTGTGACAGATTTGCCCCCTCCCGGAAGGCGCATCCTCGCGCCGTGGAGACAGAGGGAGGGATGGAGGGGAACTTAGGAGGACAAAGGAGTGGATGTGGGATGGTGACAGGGGAAGGCAAAGGGCTGGCAGGCAGACATGACAGGTG
>NW_015544136.1:180020-185091 GCF_001515605.1 Sinocyclocheilus anshuiensis | reverse complement strand
GATCCGGAGGGCCAAGGCGGAGCAGATGGCGCCGGCGACCGAGGCGGAGACGGGAATCCAGAAGGCCGCTGTGGAGCCGCAGCGACAGAGGACTGAGGTGGAGCCGGAGGGAAGGAGGAGCCTGACAAAGCCTGAGGGACGGAGGGACGGAGGGACGAGGCGGAGCCAGAGGAGTGGAGTCCAGAGGCGGCGGATGGTCAACGACTGACCAAGGCGGAGCCGGAGGAACGATGGAGGCTGGTGGAGCTGGTGGACTGACGGGCCATGATGGAGACAAGGGAGCTAGGAGCCATGGTAGAGCTGCTGGGTCGCAGGACCGAGGTTGAGCCTGGGCCTCAGAGGCTGAAGGCGGAGTCGAGGGATCCTCCAGACTCAATGCCAATGGAGCTGGAGATAGGCAGGCAAGCGGCGAGCCCACGCCACAGATGGTGAGCGGAGGGTGAGCAGAGAGGCTTACGGGAAAAAAAACCTTGGGAGAAACCAGGCTCAGTCGGGGGGCCAGTTCTCCTCTGGCCAGACGAAACCAGCATGGTGTGGTTTAAAAGGCCCCAATATACTCAAAACAAAGTTCTTTTTAGTTCTTCGTTTAGGGGTAAATCGAAGTTCGAAATACGTGAGCAGTGGTATAGACCAATTTGGTGTTTGCAAACAGTGATGACATTTTTTGTAGGCGTCTTCTATCTGGTGGAAGAAAATTACCGTTTTAAAGTAGCGATCTATGGAAGCCATGGAATAAAAGAATAAAAAAGGTCATTTTGAGTTTGTATTTCAAAATTCTGACTTTTTTTCTCGCAATTTCGAGATTATATTTCACAATTCTGATAAGAAAAATCAACTTGTCATTGTCTCTTTTCCCCTCGGCTCAGAATCATAAGTTTATATCCCACACGTCTGGCTTTTTTCCCCCTCAGAAATGACAAAATTGCAATTGTTGAGTTAAATTGAGTTATAAAGTCCGAACTAGGAGACATAAACTTGCATTTGCAAGAAAAAAAGTCAGAATTGTGAGTTAAAATAGGTAAATGTTATAGGTTTAAATAGTATTTCATGCTGTAACTGCAGGGCTAATACAATATGTCCCCTGTGAACTGTATATGTGAATATTGTGTAGACCTATTGTTTAAATCAAATTTAGGCTTTATAAGTAGGGTAATAATAGCAAGTTTCATCCATAGCCTGTCCATTTAAATGTCTGTGTTTAGCTTCAAATGGCGTCTTTGACGACAGTATTCTATAAAAATAATTTGCATTCCGATTCTGACATCCAAAGGCACAACAATCAGGCATGTGATCGGCCAAGGACAAAAAAAGAAGGAAAGCCCCCCAACACCCCCCAAAAAAATTACATTCACAATAAAGATCATTTATCCAAAAGTAACATCACAAATACAATGCTACAAACATTATCTAATTAATAATAATAATTAAGACATTAAATTAATTGTAAGCCATAACTCAGCAGCATGGAGGACACTCTTTCTCTCTGTAATTAGTAAGATCATCTCAGAAGACTTCATCACTGAATGCTCAGTGAATTTGTGGCTTCTGGAAAGCTGCATGAAGATGTTGAAGGGAAACTGAGGAGATGAAATACTCTTGGCGGTCTGGCCAGCAAGAAGCCATCAGGGTCAGATAGAGTGGGTGGGCTTCTCTTCCGCTTGTGTAATGATACCCACTGGCACCCTCCTGAGTTCTTCATTTGATGGTGCTGAGTGTGTGTTTATGTGTTGGTGTATGTTATGTTAGTGTGAATGTGTGAATTACTATGTCTCCCTCAGTCTTTCAGTATTTAGCACCTCCATAGACTTTGAGAGTAGCAGTAACAAATTTGTATGTTTGTGCTCGCTGTGTTATTTAAGCAGCAGATCTCTTGTGTGTTGTTCGAGCTTTGCTTCTGGTTTGTTTTGGACTGAATGTTCATCGACATTCCAGCAAAAGTGCAGAGAAGGCATTCAGTGCCAGAAAAAATACTATATTTTCTTTAACATTTATTTTTCTATCACAAAAGTATTCATTAATAATTTAATTAATGTTTTTATTTATTTAAAAAACATTTTTTTTGTTAAAACATTTTTATAGTTAATATTTTCATTTATTAATCTTATTATTTTTTATTGATGGTTTAATTTGGTGTTTGCAAACAGTGATGACGTTTATTGTGGGCGAAGTCTATCTGGTGGCAGAAAATGACAGTTTTAAAGTAGCGGTCTATGGAAGCCATGGAATAAAAGTATAAAAAAGGTAATAAAAAAGGTAATTTCTGATTATATGTTGCACAATTCTGATAAGAAAAATCAACTCATCATTCTCGTTTTACCCCTCAGCTCAGAATCATGAGTTTATATCCCACACTTGGCTTTTTTTCACTCTCAGAATTGACAAAATTGCAATTGTTGAGTTAAATTGAGTTATAAAGTCCGAACTAGGAGACATAAACTTGCATTTGCAAGAAAAAAAGTCAGAATTGTGAGTTAAAATAGGTAAATGTTATAGGTTTAAATAGTATTTCATGCTGTAACTGCAGGGCTAATACAATATGTCCCCTGTGAACTGTATATGTGAATATTGTGTAGACCTATTGTTTAAATCAAATTTAGGCTTTATAAGTAGGGTAATAATAGCAAGTTTCATCCATAGCCTGTCCATTTAAATGTCTGTGTTTAGCTTCAAATGGCGTCTTTGACGACAGTATTCTATAAAAATAATTTGCATTCCGATTCTGACATCCAAAGGCACAACAATCAGGCATGTGATCGGCCAAGGACAAAAAAAGAAGGAAAGCCACCCAACACCCCCCAAAAAAAAAGCGCACATTCACTCTGAACAGCAGAAATGCAGCCGTTACCCCGGAAACCCTGTAAACAAAGCAGCTGTGCAGTGCTAACATTCTGAAATGTACTTAAAGGGCCCCTATTATGCCACTTTTTACAAAATGTAATATAAGTCTCAGGTATCCCCAGAATGTGTCTGTGAAGTTTCAGCTCAAAATACCCCACAGATCACTTATTATATCATTTTGAAAATGCCTATTTTGATTGGAAGCAGAAACACACTGTTTTTGTGCATGTATCTTTAAATGTAAATGAGCTGCTGTTCCCCGCCCCCTTTTCCAGAATAGGGCTGTGCCTTTACAGCTGTACCTCAAATACTCTGCCAAAAAACATATGTTTGGTTTTGATTATCGTGTATATCGCGCTGAAATCATGCGTTTTAAAGCCATATCAGTGTAAACTTCTGAAATAGGGTTTTCTTGAGTGCACACATCCGAAGCATGTGAACAGAAAGCGACTGTCACATGGCATGTGAGTACTAAACTAACTTCTGTTTCATGTCTTATTGCTCTTAAACTGTCAAATACACACAAGTGACACAGTCAGTTATGTCTGTGAAGGTAAACAGCTGGGAAAGAAATCGCATGTTTATATTAGATCTGTGTATGAAGTGACAGCAGCGTATACTGTGGGCTACGCTGTTATATGACCCAAAAATGAAAATAAACACAGAAAATCACTCACTGCTCTTGACCGAATAACTTCTATAGCTTTAATAAGAAGACATTTATAACTTGAATGTAGTCTCGCGTAGCCAGACCTTCAGACTGACGGCAGAAGGTCTGGGAAGCTTGGCCGCTTGAATGGCAAGGACCACCCAAGAGGTCATATGACTGATAGATAAAGCAACCAATCATGTTTCAGTTTTGGCCGAGTCATGTTTAGGGGCGTAGAAATGTCCCTAGAATAACAGACCATGTGTAAAACTCTTGGATGTATTTTAAAGATTCTATGCCGTGAACTTTCAATATTTCACATACTTTTAAAAATCCAGCGTTTAGTTGATTCTGATAAGCGCTCATTATCACAATTGTAAACACAACGACTTTCTTCTAACATGAGGGGGTTTGGCATCATGGCATATTTGTTTCCAGGCGGAACGTTAAAGAACGTGACACGCACGTCCCCCGGAAATCCTGAATAATTCAACCAATCCGATGTCGACTTGAAAACTCCCAAAGTCCCAACAGTCCATGGGCGTAACGTCTGAGGCTGAGACTAACTTGAATGCTGCTTTCAAATGCTCTAGCGTGAAGATAAACATGGCGGATTGTGTCTGGGCTCACTCAGGGCGGGGTCTTTGCTAATACGGCGGTGTCAGTCAGCGGTCGTTGGCGGGGCCTAAACATTGTGACGTCACAATGCTCAGAGAATCTAAATAGCATGTCTAATGAGACTGATTTGGTTTAATGGTGACTAAAAAATAAGGAGTGGTGGATTTTTATCATTGTAGGGTTGTTGTGTTCACACACTGCCAACACACATTTATGTCCAAACACCATGTAAAAGTGGATTTTGCATAATAGGTGCCCTTTAAATGATTTAAACAGCCATTCAGATTTTTGTGTTTGATATGGTGTTCATCACAGTGCCAAATACTTAAATATTTAGACTTAATAGGCTATTTATTTTCAAACATTTTTACATTTTAATCTGGACTACAACATGCCCTAAATATTGTTTGAAAATGTTTTGATTCTTTATTGTTCAGTTACACTTTACATTAAGGCTCCATTAGTTAAAATCAAAAGTTGCTACTGTGTTATTTAAGAAACTCAAGCTAACATGAACTAACAGTTGTATTTTTTAACAAAGATTAATAACTTCTGTAGCAAATGTAGCTATTGCTCATTGTTAATGTTAGTGCATTAACTAAGGTTAACTAATGAGTCAAGTCAAGTCAAGTCTGCTTTATTGTCAATTCTTGCACATACACACAGAGAATTGAAATTGCGTTACTCTCAGACCCTTGGTGCATACAGATAACACTAACAGTAGAACATAAATACAGATAGATACAGATTTAAATATAAAATACAACTATACAATTATACAAATAAGGTAAAATGTAAAAAAATATATAAAGCAGCACAAGGCGCATGGCAGATAGAGTGCAAACCAGTGAAGTAAACAACAGTGCAGATATAATGATTGTAGTGCAAAAGAGCTTATTCAGACTGATTAAAGTGACAGTGTGTGTGTGTATTTGGGAGGGGGGAGTGGGAGAGTCCGTCAGAGGG
>NW_015544136.1:178051-179760 GCF_001515605.1 Sinocyclocheilus anshuiensis | reverse complement strand
AGTACTTAAGTATTTTTTGGGAGTATCTGTACTTTACTTGAGTTTTTATATTTCAGCCAACTTTTACTTTTATTCCACTACATTTCCTAATTAAAATGTATACTTTTACTCCGATACATTCCCCCAAAGCATATTCATTACTTACTACAAAATAGTCAGAAGTCAGAAGAACACAGACTGCAGGAAAGCAGGTTTGACGAATCAGTGGTTTGGCGCATGCAAGTTAGACTCATAAAAACACCTTTGCTCATGTGCAAACAAGCGCGCGCACAACCACGGGCGCGGATGGTTCATTTTCCACTCAAGTCGAGTCTGGGGTGTGCGATAGAGCATCGTCTGCATTAATATGGTAAATGTTGTTGTAATGATGTGCGATCTGACATTATCAAGTATATCACAAATCACACACAGAGAGTGCACGCACATGATTTATTAGTCTATTAAAATTCAAAATGCAAGACATTCTAAATTGTAGATGGCAAAAATGCTTCTTTACACTTTTTATATTTATATAATTTAATAGAGTTAACTTAATCTATATCACACAAAGAGTACCGTTTTCTGCAGATATCAGCATAACAAATTTAATAATCATTTTATACAAGTTCAGTAAAAGTTAGCATTATATTTTTCCATTTTGCATTTACTTGTACTTTTACTTTCAATACTTAAGTATGTTCGAGATTTAAAAAAATATTGTTTGCACAAGTACAATAAATATCACATACTTTAAGACTTTTACTCGAGTAATATTTTAAACGGTGACTTCAACTTCTACCAAAGTCATTTTCTGGTAAGATATCTGTACTTTTACTTGAGTACGGCTTTCAGGTACTTTATACACCACTGGTTACCTATTGGTCTTTATAATTATTTTGCACTTTAATCTGTGTGAAATTATTTACTTTATACATTTTTTTATACATTTGTGTATTGCTTTATTGTATTTAAATGTTCAGTTTCTTTTTGTTATAAGAAAAAGAGTTATTAAACCTGTTATACTTTATTATGAAAACACTTTTTTGCATCTAAATTTCAATACCGTGATAATGCCGTATACCGTGATAAAAGCATTAGCAATTAACCGCAACATGGAAATTTGATACCGTCACATGCCTAGTCTCCACTGACATTCAGGGCTGTAGCGGTCGTCTCTAGGTGCTGATCCACCATCTGATCTGGATATGGACTGGATCTGGGTGGCTACGATAAACTTGGAATAAGAATAAAACAGCCTAATATTTGTGTAAATGCCATATACTTACGATGTTCTTATGCTCAAACAGCAACAATACAGACTAACTAAAGTTGAAAATGTGAAAAAGCATAATAGGACCCCTTTAACTTAATCTATATCATGCAAAGTGTACCGTTTTTCTGCAGATATCAGCATGATAACAGTGTAGCGGTCGTCTCTAGGTGCTGATCCACCATCTGATCTGGATATGGACTGGATCTGGGTGGCTACGATAAACTTGGAATAAGAATAAAACAGCCTAATATTTGTGTAAATGCCATATACTTACGATGTACCAAGTACATCGGGTGTTATGGGAAGTGTTCCCGGTTCCGGTTGACCTAATTAATGCAGCTTAAACAATCCTTTAACAGATTTAAATTATAGAAAAGTGATTTTGTGTTATGTGTATGCCAGGTTAAAGAGATGGGTCTTTAATCTAGATTTAAACTGACAGAGTGTGTCTGCCTCC
>NW_015544136.1:176983-177136 GCF_001515605.1 Sinocyclocheilus anshuiensis | reverse complement strand
AATGTCATGCATGTCATGCCCCTTACCATAGCCGCCTGCGAGCTTCAGTGTAAATATTGCGTCAATATCAGAGCGCGATTAGCGCGATTTAAACCCGGATGATTGTAACCACTCTAAGTTCGTCTGCCTTGGGAAAGCTAGCGTGTCTCCGAC
>NW_015544136.1:175848-176746 GCF_001515605.1 Sinocyclocheilus anshuiensis | reverse complement strand
ATATTTATATAATTTAATATAGTTAACAATCTATATCACCCAAAGAGTACCGTTTTTCTGCAGATATCAGCATGATAACAGATTTAATAATCATTTTATACAATTTCAGTAAAGCAATAAGTGACTTACATTTTAGACATAATATTGCTTGTTTTTGCTCAATTTTGCCAACGAAAATAGTTTCAAACAAAGATCACGGCACTGTTTTGCGTTTCTGAGCAACGGTGTTTACTTATTGAATGAATCAACTTTTTGAACGAATCGGTTGAATAAATGATTCAGTGATCCACTCATTAACACAGTCAAATGCTTTGTTCCTGAATGAATCATCCGTTTCAATGAATCGGTTGAATCTCAATGACTCACTCATTAACAGTCACTTGCTGTCACCTACTGGCGGTTTTAATTTCACATTTCTACTGTTTTTTCATGTTTTAAATAATTGCAAATATCAGTATTCAACGTGTTATGTAAAAAACAAAACATTATTTATGCATCTGTAACTGCAGGTTAAATGCATCCATGTCCCCTCTGAGATACTGTACATTAAACTGTGTAAATACATCTAAATGCTATTTCAGATGCAGATTCCAGAAATGTTTTCTTATGTTGCAATGAAAGACACTAAGTACCGGATGAAGTGCTTATTCTTACCCAAAAATACAAAATAGAAGAAAGAGTTAAAACTGAACACAATCTTGCTACTCAAGCTGTATGAACATTTATTTATTTGCTTCTTTTCCATTTTGCATTTACTTGTACTTTTACTTTCAATACTTAAGTATGTTTAAGATAAAAAAAATACTTTTCATACTTACGTACAATAAATATCACATACTTTAAGACTTTTACTCAAGTAATATTCTAAACGGTGGCTTCAACTTCTACCAAAGTAATT
>NW_015544136.1:169529-175729 GCF_001515605.1 Sinocyclocheilus anshuiensis | reverse complement strand
ATTTCTGTAAATTAAAATATCTCGTTTTGAACTGGACTTTGTGCTTTGTAACTTTGCAGACCTTTTTTATGCTCAAACAGCAACAATACAGACTAACTAAAGTTGAAAATGTGAAAAAGCATAATAGGACCCCTTTAACTTAATCTATATCATGCAAAGTGTACCGTTTTTCTGCAGATATCAGCATGATAACAGATTTAATAATCATTTTATACAATTTCAGTAAAGCAATAAGTGACTTACATTTTAGACATAATATTGCTTGTTTTTGCTCAATTTTGCCAACGAAAATAGTTTCAAACAAAGATCACGGCACTGTTTTGCGTTTCTGAGCAACGGTGTTTACTTATTGAATGAATCAACTTTTTGAACGAATCGGTTGAATAAATGATTCAGTGATCCACTCATTAACACAGTCAAATGCTTTGTTCCTGAATGAATCATCCGTTTCAATGAATCGGTTGAATCTCAATGACTCACTCATTAACAGTCACTTGCTGTCACCTACTGGCGGTTTTAATTTCACATTTCTACTGTTTTTTCATGTTTTAAATAATTGCAAATATCAGTATTCAACGTGTTATGTAAAAAACAAAACATTATTTATGCATCTGTAACTGCAGGTTAAATGCATCCATGTCCCCTCTGAGATACTGTACATTAAACTGTGTAAATACATCTAAATGCTATTTCAGATGCAGATTCCAGAAATGTTTTCTTATGTTGCAATGAAAGACACTAAGTACCGGATGAAGTGCTTATTCTTACCCAAAAATACAAAATAGAAGAAAGAGTTAAAACTGAACACAATCTTGCTACTCAAGCTGCGCATGAACATTTTAATTTATTTGCTTCTTTTCCATTTTGCATTTACTTGTACTTTTACTTTCATTACTTAAGTACGTTTAAGATTCAAAAAATACTTTTCGTACTCAAGTACAATAAATATCACATACTTTAAGACTTTCACTCAAGTAATATTCTAAACGGTGACTTCAACTTCTACCAAAGTAATTTTCTGGTAAGATATCTGTACTTTTACTTGAGTACGGCTTTCAGGTACTTTATACACCACTGGTTACCTATTGGTCTTTATAATTATTTTGCACTTTAATCTGTGTGAAATTATTTACTTTATACATTTTTTTATACATTTGTGTATTGCTTTATTGTATTTAAATGTTCAGTTTCTTTTTGTTATAAGAAAAAGAGTTATTAAACCTGTTATACTTTATTATGAAAACACTTTTTTGCATCTAAATTTCAATACCGTGATAATGCCGTATACCGTGATAAAAGCATTAGCAATTAACCGCAACATGGAAATTTGATACCGTCACATGCCTAGTCTCCACTGACATTCAGGGCTGTAGCGGTCGTCTCTAGGTGCTGATCCACCATCTGATCTGGATATGGACTGGATCTGGGTGGCTACGATAAACTTGGAATAAGAATAAAACAGCCTAATATTTGTGTAAATGCCATATACTTACGATGTACCAAGTACATCGGGTGTTATGGGAAGTGTTCCCGGTTCCGGTTGACCTAATTAATGCAGCTTAAACAATCCTTTAACAGATTTAAATTATAGAAAAGTGATTTTGTGTTATGTGTATGCCAGGTTAAAGAGATGGGTCTTTAATCTAGATTTAAACTGACAGAGTGTGTCTGCCTCCCAAACAACGCTAGGTAGATTGTTCTAGAGTTTGGGCACTAAATAGGAAAAGGATCTGCTGCCCGCAGTTGATTTTGATATTCGAAGTATTCTCAAATGGCCAGAGTTTTGAGATCGCAGCGGACGTAAAGGACTATAATGCAATAAGAGCTCACTCAAGTACTGAGTAGCTAAACCATTCAGGGCCTTGTAAGTAATTAGCAAGAATTTAAAACGTATACAATGATTAATAGGGAGCTAGTGCAGTGTTGACACAACCGGGCTTATATGGTCATACTTCCTGGTTCTGGTAAATACTCTAGCTGCTGCGTTTTGGACCAGCTGGAGTGTGTTTATTAATCGCGCAGAGCAACCACCCAATAAAGCATTACAATAATCTAACCTTGAGGCCATGAACGCATGAAGTAGCGTTTCTACATTTTACATTGAGAGCATAGGTCATAATTTAGATATATTTTAAGCCGGAAAAAGCAGTAGGAAATTACTAGTCATCCAGTTTTTTAAATCAGCTATGCATTCTGTTAGTTTTGCGAATTGGTATGTTTTGTCAGGCCATGAAGAAATATAGACCTGAGTATCATCAGCATAACAGTGAAAGCTAACACCATTTTTCCTGATGATATTTCCCAAGGGTAGCATGTAAAGCTTGAAAAGCAACAGTCCTAGTATTGAGCCTTGTGGTACTCCATACTTCACTTGTGAACAATATGATACTACTTCATTCACTGCTACGAATTGATGACGGTCAGATAAGTATGATTTGAACCATGCCAATGCAATTCCACTAATGCCAACATAATTTTCTAGTCTATTCAAAAGAATGTGTTGGTCGATAGTATCCTCTCAGCTATGTTGAACGCAGCGTTAAGATCCAGTAGCACTAATAGAGAAATACAACCATGATTGGATGATAAGAGCAGGTCATTTGTAACTTTGATGAGAGCAGTCTATGATACGGTCTAAATCCAGCTGGAAATTCTCACAGATACCATTTCTCTCTAGGAAGGAACATAGCTGAGTGGATACTGCCTTTTCAAGTATCTTTGACAGAAAAGGGAGATTTGAGATCGGTCTGTAATTAACTAACTCTCCAGGATCAAGTTGTGTTTTTTATTGAGTGGCTTAATGACAGCCAGTTTGAAGGTTTTTTGGACATATCCTAATGACAATGATGAATTAATGATATTCAGAAGAGTATCTATGACTTTTGGAAGCACTTCTTTTAGTAGCTTAGATGGTATAGGTATAACATACTCTACATGTTGTTGGTTTATTTTATTTTATTTATTTATTTATTTAGTAATTTAGCAGATGCTTTTATCCAAAGCGACTTACAAATGAGGACAACAGAAGCAATCAATTGTAATATTAAAACAACTAAAAACAGATCCAAAGCTAAAAGGTAAAACTTTATAAATACTACTTATACACATTTTAAAAAATAAAGAAATTAAAAATGACAAATGCATACAACAAAATTTCAAAACTTAACATTTAAATGAAAAACAAAAAATAAAGCTAAAAACAATTCAAAATATTAAAGAACAAAAGGTATAAGAGTATAATAATGATTCTAACATAACACTAAGCCTATTTGTGTAAATGCCATATACTTACGATGTACCAAGTACATCGGGTGTTATGGGAAGTGTTCCCGGTTCCGGTTGACCTAATTAATGCAGCTTAAACAATCCTTTAACAGATTTAAATTATAGAAAAGTGATTTTGTGTTATGTGTATGCCAGGTTAAAGAGATGGGTCTTTAATCTAGATTTAAACTGACAGAGTGTGTCTGCCTCCCAAACAACGCTAGGTAGATTGTTCTAGAGTTTGGGCACTAAATAGGAAAAGGATCTGCTGCCCGCAGTTGATTTTGATATTCGAAGTATTCTCAAATGGCCAGAGTTTTGAGATCGCAGCGGACGTAAAGGACTATAATGCAATAAGAGCTCACTCAAGTACTGAGTAGCTAAACCATTCAGGGCCTTGTAAGTAATTAGCAAGAATTTAAAACGTATACAATGATTAATAGGGAGCTAGTGCAGTGTTGACACAACCGGGCTTATATGGTCATACTTCCTGGTTCTGGTAAATACTCTAGCTGCTGCGTTTTGGACCAGCTGGAGTGTGTTTATTAATCGCGCAGAGCAACCACCCAATAAAGCATTACAATAATCTAACCTTGAGGCCATGAACGCATGAAGTAGCGTTTCTACATTTTACATTGAGAGCATAGGTCATAATTTAGATATATTTTAAGCCGGAAAAAGCAGTAGGAAATTACTAGTCATCCAGTTTTTTAAATCAGCTATGCATTCTGTTAGTTTTGCGAATTGGTATGTTTTGTCAGGCCATGAAGAAATATAGACCTGAGTATCATCAGCATAACAGTGAAAGCTAACACCATTTTTCCTGATGATATTTCCCAAGGGTAGCATGTAAAGCTTGAAAAGCAACAGTCCTAGTATTGAGCCTTGTGGTACTCCATACTTCACTTGTGAACAATATGATACTACTTCATTCACTGCTACGAATTGATGACGGTCAGATAAGTATGATTTGAACCATGCCAATGCAATTCCACTAATGCCAACATAATTTTCTAGTCTATTCAAAAGAATGTGTTGGTCGATAGTATCCTCTCAGCTATGTTGAACGCAGCGTTAAGATCCAGTAGCACTAATAGAGAAATACAACCATGATTGGATGATAAGAGCAGGTCATTTGTAACTTTGATGAGAGCAGTCTATGATACGGTCTAAATCCAGCTGGAAATTCTCACAGATACCATTTCTCTCTAGGAAGGAACATAGCTGAGTGGATACTGCCTTTTCAAGTATCTTTGACAGAAAAGGGAGATTTGAGATCGGTCTGTAATTAACTAACTCTCCAGGATCAAGTTGTGTTTTTTATTGAGTGGCTTAATGACAGCCAGTTTGAAGGTTTTTTGGACATATCCTAATGACAATGATGAATTAATGATATTCAGAAGAGTATCTATGACTTTTGGAAGCACTTCTTTTAGTAGCTTAGATGGTATAGGTATAACATACTCTACATGTTGTTGGTTTATTTTATTTTATTTATTTATTTATTTAGTAATTTAGCAGATGCTTTTATCCAAAGCGACTTACAAATGAGGACAACAGAAGCAATCAATTGTAATATTAAAACAACTAAAAACAGATCCAAAGCTAAAAGGTAAAACTTTATAAATACTACTTATACACATTTTAAAAAATAAAGAAATTAAAAATGACAAATGCATACAACAAAATTTCAAAACTTAACATTTAAATGAAAAACAAAAAATAAAGCTAAAAACAATTCAAAATATTAAAGAACAAAAGGTATAAGAGTATAATAATGATTCTAACATAACACTAAGCCAAACACCAAAAAAAAAAAAAAACACTACTTATATGTGTATATACAACCACACACACATACATATATACACTGCACAAAATTATAAACGCAACACTTTTGTTTGCTCTCTGTCGTGACGAAAACAGCAAAGAAGCGCAAGCGTCAGTGAAGGTGAACAGGCTCCCTGTCGTCCTAGAGTAACACGAACCGCTGTAACGTTACCTGTGCTCCTCCAGCTGCGTTACAAACACGTTTTTCTGTTTGTGTTCGACTTTCAGCTTCAGACGAGCGTCTGTTTTCAGAGCAGGTGAAGAGGCGGAATCCATGAGTGCTTTACGAGCAGCGCTACCGGACAAACACGGATCTATATAATCTATATATAATATCTATATAATGTTGTCTATTATAGATCAGTGGGCTCCGCTGAACGGAACGCGCTCCTCCTGTTGCTCGGAAACCGGACGCCCGCTGTTGTCATGGTAACTGAGCGGAAGTGTTCGAGGCGCGTCAGCAGCGCGTCTATAGCAGAACTGGCCACACGATGCATTATCTTCTTTATCCGAGTTATACTTTATTTGCTTCTTTAAATAAAACTAAAACTTAATAAAAGACCTATACAGACATAATAAATTCAGACATAATTTAACTAAAATTAAAATAACAATACAAATAATACAAATCCAACGACAGTAGTTTATCAGCAATCCTAAAAAATAACACTGCCAAACTTACATGCTAAAAAACAACAACTTACTTACACATAGTAAGAAATGGTTATAAAAACTGAAACAGAAGTGAAACAAGTAATAGGAAAGAGGAGAAATAAAAAGCGATACTTATCCTTTGCCGGTGTCCCTGCCCGGTGGAGTCGCACGGTAGAGTCGATGGTCTTTACACCCTTCGGTCTTCACACGAGGAGGCCGTCACACGCCGTGGTAAACTAAGCTTTTTTATACCCGTCTAACAAAATACTAAATTAATTCAGCTGGACACACTTTCCTTATTTTCTCCGCAACAAATGGCCAAGCAAGTGCAGACACTACAAGATACGCGATACAGAACGAGACCGAACGCGATATCAGCACGTCTCCACACAGTAAACAAAACAAGCGTTTCCTAGCAACGACAACTGCACTAAACACTAATGAGACAAGTA
>NW_015544136.1:161991-168568 GCF_001515605.1 Sinocyclocheilus anshuiensis | reverse complement strand
TTTTTTTTTTTTTTAATTTTCTATTCATAAAAGAATCCTGGAAAAAAAATGTGCATGGTTTCCACCAAAATATTAGGCAGCAAAAAACTCGTAATAATAATAATATGTACCATTATTAATAGCGGAGCACCAAATCAACATATTGAAATGACTTACTACACACACACACAGTATTTATAAAATGTTCACGTAAGCTATTAACAAAAACTTAACTCCAGTTTATGTATACAGTCCCAAAATTGTTCAATAATAGCTAAAATACCAGCATTCAAATAGTTTTGAAAAGCCTCTTATACTTAAAACATCAGTTTTGGAGTGAAATATCTATGTGAAGTATTCAAGTACTTAACACCATAAGTACTTTTTGCAAGTTCACAGTTGACGCCTTATCAGTGGCTGACTGGCTAACTTTATAGTTCACAAATGCTCTGTGTTAAAAAGGATGCTGATAAAATCAGTGCTTTCCCATTTACCAAAATGTAATAAATCACTTTAAATAAGAATTAAGAAAATTAGGTTGCCCCACAAGCTCTTGATTTGTTATTGGCCTTAACAGATGCTGCAGACACATTGAATAAATCCAGCAGATGAAGCATTCTGTTTCTGTTTATGCTTTCTGAATACTAAGGTCCCTGTGTAACTGCCTTGGAGGCCCTACATGAGAAGACGCAACAGAAAAAAACAGCACGGGTTTAATATCATTGGTGCAAATGCTCCATACTCTTGCAGTTGGGATTATCATCACTGGTCTGAGAACAATGGGATTTCATGGAAGCTTAAATTTGAGCACATTGGATGGCTCTTTATCATCCCATTGAGACAAAATTTTTAAATGATGCTTTCACAGGGGATTGATGCTGTCCATGTTTACAAGAGTGTAAAACAGCTCCCCTGGTTGTGCTGAAATTCTCACACAAACAATAAAGTGATTATGCCATTTTTTAAAATGATTAAACTTAGCACTACCTTGATGCTTCACCATCTGAGACATATTTTTGATGTATTATGGTAATATTTGGGTCCATAACATCATGGTAATCATTTCTGTCCTATTGACTGTTTTATTAAAAAATCTATTAAAATGACTGAAAATGCATACAATGACTTGAATACACCTCAGTATTTACCATGTATTTAATTTCTGTATTAAATTAATTTTTATAATCTTTTGGAAGGCAAAATTAAGAGAATGCAATTAATGAAAAGAACAAAAAACCTTGTTAAGTAGTTAAAATACAATATTTAAAAAAAACTGGAATAAAAATCATAAATGAAGATCCTCTGTATTTACTGTATTAATGTGAAGGATGTGATATATATAATATATATACTATATATACATACACATTCATAAATTCAATATATATATTATTTCATTTCCATTTAGATGGTAAAATAACTAAAATAACTCTATAAATTAAATAAAATTAAAACTTAATAAAAAACCTATACAGACATAATAAATTCAGACATAATTTAACTAAAATGAGGAGCAAGGAGCTTTAATTGTGCACGAAAATTTGTTGTTCATAAGGAACTGAAACAGAAGTGAAACAAGTAATAGGAAAGAGGAGAAATAAAAAGCGATACTTATCCTTTGCCGGTGTCCCTGCCCGGTGGAGTCGCACGGTAGAGTCGATGGTCTTTACACCCTTCGGTCTTCACACGAGGAGGCCGTCACACGCCGTGGTAAACTAAGCTTTTTTATACCCGTCTAACAAAATACTAAATTAATTCAGCTGGACACACTTTCCTTATTTTTTTCCACAACAAATGGCCAAGCAAGCGCAGACACTGACAAGTTACGCGATACAGAACGAGACCAAACGCAATATCAGCACGTCTCCACACAGTAAACTAAACAAGATGTTTTAGTTTAGTTTAGATGATTTTACAATGTTACACAATTCTTCCTTTCCTATAGCAGAGAATGAGTGGAATTGTTCCTCAGGGAATCTATAGTGCACTGTCTTATGCAATACTGTAGCTGACGATGGCATGGTTATAATTTTATCTCAATAGTATCGATCTTGGAAGTAAAGAAGTTCATAAAGTCATTACTGCTGTGCTGTTGGAAAGTGTCTGCGCCTGCTGATGCTTAATTTTTTTGTTAATTTAGCCACTGGATTGAATAAACACCTGGGATTGTATTTGTTTTCTTCTAAAATAAATGAAAAGTAAGCAGATCTAGAAGTTTGTAAGGCTTTTCTGTATGTAGAAGTGCTTTCCCTCCATGCAATACAAAATACCTCTTGTTTTGTTTTCTTCCAGCTGCGCTCCATTTTCCAGGCTGCTCTCTTTAGGGCACGAGTGTGCTTGTTATACCATGGTGTCGGACTGTTTTCCTCCTTTTCTTTAAGCATAAAGGAGCGACCGTGTTTAAAGTGCTAGAAAAGAGAGAGTTTCCGTTACACTATCTGTTTTTTTTCTGAGCTATTGGATATGCTGAGGAATTGAGACAAATCGGGAAGATTATTTACAAAGCAGTCTTTTGTTGTAGAAGTGATGGTTCACCCATATTTTATATATATAATATAATATAATATAATATAAATCTGCATGATTTTTAAGCAGAGTAAATAACTTTAGGCCTAAGATAAACAAGACATATGATATCAGTCATATTCAAAAGGTCAGCCCTGGTTTAAGAAGTAATTGAAACCATTATAAAAAATAACCTATAATTGAATGTAATTTTTTTTCACCACTTTGGTTTTCACACTTAAAGCCTGATGAACCAGCACTTGTGACACTGTGGGTGGTTTGTTAATTTACATATTCCTCAAAACTTTTTCTATAACAAGTGTCATAGCATGAGATACAGAGTCATTTTCCCCCCATGGCCTCTGCAGAGGTTAAATGCAAACCTATTTGAATTTAATGATCTTTTCTCATTACAAAGGCTGGTCCATCCTGTCAAAGTATCCTTCTTTTTCTAATTAACATTTTACTGGATGTTGTATGAATGAGATTTAAAGTTTAATCGGGGTGAAGAGCCTGCCGTATTAATGCATATTAATATTGACTTGTAATAACTGTCTATGGACCATTCTTTCAGATAGCAGACGTGGCTATTTGAAGCTCTTTAGGTTATCGGTGGTTCAGAAGTTGAACTGGAGTGTATGTGTGTGTGATACATCACTCTGACACATTTGTACTGTGAGATGCCAGTTTACGGGTACGTGACACATTATAATGAGAGAATGTGAAGATGAGGACCCGACAGCCTCTTCACAGAACTTTGAACTAGTTCTGACCACAAGTGAACCCTTTCTATTTTAGTAATCCTCCTCTGTCTCTGATCCTTGTTGCGAACTTGCATATCTAAAGTGTTTTGAAATTGCAGCCAACAATAGCTAGACATGAACAAGATTCAAATTAAAGGAATAGTTCATCCAGAAATGAAAATGTACTCATCCTGATGTCGTTCCAAACTCAAATGACTTGCTTTCTTCTGTGAAAACAATATGAGAAATTCCATTACTATAGTTTTCGCTCATTTCCATGAAATCAAAATGAAAAGGATCTAAAGCATTTAAGCTTCAAAACAGGATACAAAAACACCATAAAAGTAGTCAATTTAACTTGTGCACATCTTAATAGCTTATATAGCCGTATGATTGCTTTGTGTGAGAAACAGATCAAAATTTATGGCAATATTCAATGATAATCTTTCAGTCCAGTGAGCTTTCAGGTGAACAAAGTCAATGAGTTGAACTGATCAGTCTGATTAGTAAACAAATCATTTGTGAACAAAATCAACCTATTCATTAAAAAATAACAATTTGTTTATTTTTGTACACTCTAAAAAATGCTGGGCTGTTTCAACCCAACTTTGGGTAAACAATGGACTAACCCAACTTTTGGGTTAAACATTTAATGTAAAAATGTAACCCAACGGTTGGGTTAGTCCATATTTGACCCAAAGTTGGGTTGAAACAACCCAGCATTTTTTAGAGTGTATATATACTTATCTCATAAACACACCAAGGAGTGCCATACACTTAGACTTTTATAATACTCTTATGGAGCTTTTACATACTTTTTGAAGCTTGACACCCTTTTGATATTTCACATTTGGTCATTTACATTTTAAACAACATGTGGCTGAATAAATGAACTTTTTTAAAAATGTAATAAATTAACTTTTGTGACTCAATAAATGAAGACCAAATTATCATTTGTGGTTAAAGAATACTTTACATACCATTCTCAGCAGAGAGGACCATGTTGTAGAGATAAAATACACAATTATGATGCATAAGAACGTGGCACATAACACACTTTAAAAAAGGGAAAGTGTTATAGGAAAGTGTTATATAAAAGTGTAAAGGTTATTGTTAACTTTAAGATTATTAAAAAATGTTTTTTGTTAATTGAAAATAAGCTGCTATTATATGCTATAATAGTATGTAAATACACCTAAATGACACTAAGTGCAGTATTAATCATAACAACATTAACTGATAAATGAATGCCACAAGTAGAGTTTGGGGCTGTCAAAGGGTTGGTAGTGGTCCAAAAAAGGTAAATCAATTAATCTATCAATGTGATAGTACAATGTCCTCCAGATGCTTCCTCGTGTATGAAATGCAATCCTTGCACTCTTGTCCACACTGAATGCTTTTTATTTCTGTAATTCTCTCTGTCTCCAATGCCAGTACCACAGAAATGATCTCTTGAAGGCCAAATGGGTTCACCGTCCCATTTTTATCATCACCCTCCTCCATGAAAGAGGTTAAAACCCACTTGTGTTGCTTCCCAGGTGACACTCATCCTATTGTGGCTGCATTGTGCTTCATGATAAATCCATGAGAGCTGCCCTATTGCAGCCCACATCAAGATGGAGACAATCAATCAGTTTGGGATTACTAAAGGCAGCACACCAGAGGACACCTGCATAGTACTGCACAGCAATTTGAATTTAATGAGCTGCTGCTTGAAAGAGAAGGAACCAGCGTTCTCTGGTCCCTAAACTGAAGTATGAACGATTTTTAAAAATGTTTTGGAAAGAAATCCCTTATACTCACCAAAGCTGCATTTATTTGATCAAAAATAACACGGTAATATTATAAAACTACTGTTAGCTATAATTTTATTATAACTAAAATTATATAATTGTAACTATTATACTTGTTATAATTATACGTATAATTATGATTACACTGTGAATTTCAATACATTAACTTGAAAAAAAAATACTTGATTTTTTTTTTTTGTAATAGAAATATTTTGTAACATTTTAAATGTCTTTAGTGTAACCTTTATATCAATAGTGTATACACTGTTATACTATTACACTACAATTGTGTATACAGTACTGCATATTGTAACATTTTAGAATAGGGAAGAGTTTTTCCTGAACAAATTCCTAATTTGCTGTTCATTAATATTTAGTAAGGTAGTTGTTACATTTAGGTATGGCGTAGGATTAAGGAAAATATGGTCATGCAGAATAAGGCATTTATATGTGTTTTATATGTGCTAATAAACAGTCAGTATGCTAGTAATATGCATGCTAATAAGCAACTAGTTAATAGTAAGAAGTGGTCCTTAAAATAAAGCGTTACCCTGCATATTTCCACAAAAGTTTGTATAGAAGGAGAAAAGAAGCTCAAACTTAGAATTTCCAAACTTAGAATTTGTCAATTACAAATAAATGTATATTTTTATATTGAAAACTTGGAATAAAAGAATAGTTCAGCCATATAGTTCACATTAGGAGCTGCTGCCTACACTCTAAAAACGGCTGGGTTAAAAACAACCCAATTTGGGTTATTTTGGCAACCCAGCGCTGGGTCAAAAAGGGACGAACCCAGCGCTGGGTTGTTTCAACCCAACAAGCTGGGTTACTATGTTTGACCCAGCATGCTGGGTTGCTTTTTTATGGTTTAAAATTACTACACTGCTAGGCTAAAATGAACCCAAATCGAGCTAGACATTAAATCTACAAATCTTGTTCATTTTAAAATCACTTTTACACACACAGAATGACTATCAAAAGGTAAATATTTATTTAAAACAAGAGAAAACAGTCTAAAGTAACATGCACGTAAAAAGAAATGCAGAACAGTATGGCATTAACAGCTACAGAGTTTATAAATTAAGAATTTGAACATTTGTTGAATATAACTTTTAAGATCAAATTTGACTTTTTTGGTAAATTGTATATATTGTATAAAAATATTATAAAAAAACACTATTATACAATAGTTGTACAATTAGTTAATAGTTAAGTTCTTTACAAACTATTCTGGCATGACAGTAAATAAACCACAACATTAACTGATGTATGAATGACAGACTGTAAACTCAATTTCTACTAAACAACACAGAACAAGCATTTAACATTTTGTTTTTTTACAAATTATACACTTACAGTTTGTTTCATAGTCCATGAATACAGATCAGGCATCGCTGTAAATTTCCATGATCTCTTTAGCATAATTGATGTAGTCATGCAGAAGCCCCATCAGCACAGCAATTGTGAATCTGTCTTTGATGGCTGGAACAATAGTTCTGCCTGGACGATAACGCGGAGCCATATAGTTAATATCAGTAATATGCAGCATGCACG
>NW_015544136.1:150158-157818 GCF_001515605.1 Sinocyclocheilus anshuiensis | reverse complement strand
AACGTGTCCTCACCTGCACTCAAAGGTAGACACACATCCGCCATTAAAGCAAGTAACAGTGAGTAAAACAATGTTAATGTGTGTGAATAGAGTATTAGCAATGTAAGCGAGATTAGCGGCAACCACGCTGGCGATGCTAACGGGCTATATTCTAATAGCGGACTCGGGAAATCAAAATAGAACTAGTGATAACAAGGCGCTCTGATTGTTTTTGTTGTAGAATACGATAGGGGATATATTCACACGTTATAGAAACGAAAATTATGGTGTATAAAATTGATTTTAAGATCAAAAATAGACTATAAAGAAGTAACTTGACGGAGCTCAAACTCAAAACACATGGCAGCAACAAACAGGAAGTGACGAAAACATTTATTTACCATAAACCGTCTTTCACTCGCACTCGCTTCCATCTGAAGACGCTGAGAAAATGGCGACTTCTCGCACTGGTGTCGTCGAGATACGTCCGATGTTAACGTGACGTGCATGCTCTCTTTCATGTCCGCGTTCCCAACCCAGCGCCGCTGGGTAAGGACGTTGGGTCTTGATCTATAACCCAGCGGCGCTGGGTTGGGAACGCGGGCATGAAAGAGAGCAACATTTGGGTTGAAAAAACAATCCAGCATTTTTTAGAGTGTATATGTAGCATTCCAGTCATTTACAAGATTTCATTCAGGATGCTGCCTTAAAAGGCCTATGTAGGCAACTAACTCAGTTCTGGAGCAGTGCTTCACTTGAATGTTCCAGAACTGATTCTCAACCTTTTATTTTTAACATAAAGGGCACATTTCAGTCCTTCTCTTCTTCTGAAAATGTCACACGGGAGTAAGTTTGTCACTCAGTGTGATTAATTCGCTCTCATCCCTGTCTCAGTAAATAAATCAATAACATTCAATTTTTCCAGAATGAAAATGCAAGTTTTCTGATGCCCAATTTTTGGTCTAAATGTAAAACCAAAAGGTAAAGCATGAAACTAACTGTAGTTTCTGCACATGATACCAAACTTTTTCACAAGTTGGCTTCTACAAAGGGCACTTTCAAAGACATTTCACAGTAGTAATAATCCTTGAATGTGGCCCATTATTTTATAGACACTCATATCCTCGGTTGATGAAGATTGAAGACTCTGCAGATAACTTCAGCATTCTGTAGAGCCCCAGTGATTAATCACATCAAATTCACTCAGATGTTAAACACGACTTTGGCTGCAAGGACCACCAGACACTGAGATTATATGACTGTTGCGGGCAGCGTTACTTAGTAATCACTTAAGGTATCATTCAAAGAGTGACTCCTCTTCCACTGTATGCCTCCCCAGCACTCCACATCTTTACAGTTCTAGAGGTCCATTGTTAATAAAGTAAGTATAAAGGACAGAACGGCTGCCTGCTTGCACATCCATGTGAATGCTTGTTCAGCTATGAATGGTGGTTAATGAAAACCAGATGCACAAGGTAGTAGGAGATGTTCCTGGATCAACATCCTTTGTTGTTCCTACAACTGAATTTCTATAGACCAATTGCAGCCCAATTTTACCAACCTAAAATTCCTGCTCTACAGTCAAAAGGCACTGATTGGTTGTGGTTTTCCAGTAACAACAAAGGATGCTCATCCATGTCCTACTTGCAAAAATAACACTTAGAATAATGTTTTGGGGGAAAATAAATAAATAATTAAATAGTCAGAGTTGGGTATAATGCATTACACAGTAACGCGTTACTGTATTCTAATTACTTTTCCTGATAATGCAGTAATGTAATGCGTTACATTTAAAATTGATGTAATTTGATTACAGTTACTAATGTCAATAAAATTACGTTACTTAAGTTACAAATGCAGTGTTAAGAATAAATATTAAGTAAATGCATTTTAAAATCATATTTTGCATGCCAGTATGCCTTTAATACATCACCAGAGAATGCAAGCTAAAATGCAGACCAGTCATATAACATTTAGATGCAATAAAGGTTGTCTATCATATTTCAAAATGTTGCACTCGATTTCACATATTTTAGTCTGTCATTATAGTTTAGGAAAAGTCCAACTAGGAAAATGCATACAAGTTTATGTCGTAATAACACTACTATAAGTAAGAATAAATTACTTATCAGAAATGATCTCCTCCGCTGGATCAAGCCGCGTGTTGCATCGCGTTCCTCTTCTGAGGTAAATACAAGGTTGATTCCTCACAGCGCGTGTTCTTCCAAAAACGAAAACTAGCCTAGATGAACTTGATGAATATTGCTGCTTTCTTTAAAGAGGTGATGTGGGCGTTTACGTGTTCGTGCGTCTCAAGTGGATGATTACCGTATGAATAGCGCGCGCTGCGCAAGGGTGTGTCCACATTATAATGAGCTCAGACGGGAAAGGCTGGACCTCGTGTTGGTTTCATATGGAGTACTTTATCAGAGAATATGTGTTTTTGATATGACTTACTTCATTTAAAAGCAGATGCTTCAAGCTTTCTATAAATATATCTCTCATGTCTGTGTGCCAAGTATTCGTTGAGTTTTCGTTCATTTTCGTGGCACGTTTCAGAAAAACGTTCAAGGAGACAGAGACGGCAGAAAGTGCACCCTGTTTGTTTTCTTTATTTTACAAAAACACAATGTTTTGTTGATATTGTGAGTGTATACAAATAAAAGTAGACCTCTTATCTGTACGATCAGAAATGATGGAACATTTTAAATTATTTTCACTGTTATCAGGAAAAATGCAAGTGATCGTTCAAGTTGCTGTTTTGATACAATTTTTTCACTCAACATTAAATTTTGACTTTGTAGTGTATTTTTTTTAGGTTTGATAACTTGAAAAGTAAAGTAAACTTGAAAGTAAGGTGAAAGTAAAGTAATTAGTAATCTGATTACTTTTTAAATGCAGTAGTAATCAGTAATGTCATCAAACTGCAATTTTAAAGTAGTAATTAGTAATTTGTAGTGGATTACCTTTTTTGAGTAACTTACCCAACACTGTAAATAGTAGTAGTCAACATAAACTCAGTGCTAAGTAGTTTAGGATAATCAGTGTGAGATTTGCATTGAGTGCAACCCCAAGAGGAAGCTGATTTTGTACGCAGCAAGCAGAAGTCATCGTTAAGGCTTTCAGGTGGCTTACCAGGCTTTTCTGCTGAAAAAAGGACTGTTTGTATAGTTTTCAGAGAAAATGTCAACAAAAAGAGGCTATTACCTAGTCTAGGTCTAACTAGTCTGCCAGCCATAAAGCATATTATGGATTCTGTTCATTCTGAGACCAGAGTGGCCTGAAAGAAGCCCTTGGCACCAGCTTTAAAACGTCTAAATCAGCCTGCACGGTTCTCGGAAACACTTGATTCTGAGTTGCCGTTACTGAAAAATAAACACCAGCAGCATAAACAGGACCTTGATGTGAAGCAGAATGGCAAAAACACATTTTAAATTAAGGTATATAGTTTCAGTAGGTGCTCACACTGGCGAGAACCAGCTACATTTTCATCTTATAAAGCCTAGATGAAATCAAAACTGACTTACTTTTTTAATACACATTTTTGGAGTACAAATTTACACATTATTGTATGTGGGATATTGATTGAAAGAGACTAGATAGGATTCACAGTTACACTTTACTAGTGGTCTGAGAAAAAAAATAAAAAAAATAAAAAAAATATTTAACACCGTCATTGTGATAGAAAATAAATATGGCCACAAAGGCAACTAATGACTAGATGTTTTGGGGGGTAAGACTGTTGCACAGAGAACTATATAATACATTTTGAGCAATATGACATTAGCAACTGATAATGTAGGAAACCGCAGATAATGTACATAATCAATTGCATGAATGTACCAAAGCAATCGCAACTTGTTCAAAAGAATGAGAAACTGCTTTTATAATGTGCACAATTGACTAGATGATGTGGAGGTTGAACAAGTAGTTTTGAGAATTTAATTTCTGATCTGAGAAATGCACCAAAGCGACTGAGAAAAACTGTAGTATTACCTGATGTAAACTATGGCAACAGTTTGGATGACATTTACTGTATTGAAATGCAGAAGGCTGCACTTCTTATGTATGTCATATATCCATTTCAAAAGTACAAATTTATACATTATTGTATGTGGGATATTGATTGAAAGAGACTAGATAGGATTCACAGTTACACTTTACACTCAGTGGTCTGACAAAAAAAAAAAAACCTTAACAATGTCAATGTGATAGAAAATAAATATGGGCACAAAGGCGAAAATAAAATAAAAATTAGAAAGGCAAACACAGAAAACATGCATGAATGTATCAAAGCGATCGCAACTTGTTCAAAAGAATGAGAAACTGCTTTTATAATGTGCACAATTGACTAGATGATGTGGAGGTTGAACAAGTAGTTTTGAGAATTTCATTTCTGATCTGAGAAATGCACCAAAGCATTAAAGGAATACTTCACCCAAAAATGTAAATTCGCACATGATTCCAGTCCATCAATTAACATCTTGTGATGTGAAAAGTTGTGTTTGTAACAAACAAATCCATCGAGGTGTTTTAACATTATATCACCACTTACCTTCCAAATTACAAGTCAATAATCCATAATGCTTCTTCCAGTTAAAAAGTCTATCCTCTGTTATGCTTTCACATCAAAATCCACTGACATATTTGTTGAGAACTGTTTTAGACTGTTTTTCGCATAGAAACATGCTTATTTCTCTCCTGATTCAGACAAGACAACTTTTTCACTAAAGCAATATGGAAAGAGGACTCATATTCCAGTCGTTATCAACAAAATTGTTCATTTTTGGGTGAACAATTCCTTTTAGTGCATCTTATTTAAAAAAGTTTTTTTTTTTTAATCAAAATAACTATTGCTCTGAAAAATGTATCCCTTTTTCGTCACTGAATAGAAAACCAATTGTCACTAAAAAACAAATAGTTTAGTTATCATTTTAGAATACTGTTGTAGATAATGCAGATTTTCAGAAGTCTTGACAATGGTCAACACATTAACGTTAAAGGATATGCCAATTATAGCAACAACAAAAAAATAGATTTGAAAAAGCAATATTACAACATATCAAGACCTTCGGCCACCATGTCCAGGCCAAAAAACCTCCAAAAGCGAATGCCAGTGGTGTTTCAGGAGGAGAGTCTTGCTCCATTCAGTTGAAAAACAGCCACTTTTCATGATTCTATCAATACCTGATGGATAAAAACAGGTCTCTACATTTTCTTTTCATTGAATTTCCAAAGTATGCCACACTGCAGAAATAAAGTGGATTGGGAAGGCCATTTCAAGTTGACTTTCTACATCCGTAACATAGTATAGCTGAACTGAGAAGCTGGTGTTTAGCATTGGAAATGTGCAATAGTTTGGCAGTCTGTGTGTTTTTACTTTTTGACATCTCTTTCTTAATTCACTGTGCACCGTAGACCATGTCAAAACATGTTCAGAAGGTACACCGCAGTTTCCAACAGTCATTAGGAGGAAAATGTCAGGGAAATACTAAAAGGCCTTTGTGTTAGAATATCTGAATGAACATCTATTTCAGCCCTACCTTTGATTTTTATTCATTTATTTTGCTTATATGTCCTACTACAGCTAAGCACGAAGTCAAGTTTGTTCCACTGTTAGATTCCCTGAAGGCATCAGATTAATCAGACTTCCTGACTCTCATAGCAAGTCAGTCTGTGAGTTGTTAAACCAATGTTCAGTTGTTCCTTTAGTTTGGATAGAGCATCTGCTCTAATGAAAACACTGTGTCCATAGAAGTGCTACTCAGTGGTATGGCAATTCTGTACTGTTCCGTTTACAGTATTGGGAATTATTTTTGCGTAAAGTCAGCTCTCGTGAACTACCATTAGGCCCTCTCATTTGTCCAGATTTTCCCTCCGAAAAAGAAAGGAGTGTCTGTAGACACACAACTATATGTCATATATTAAATAAAAGTAAATTGCAGTTTAATTAAGAAAAAAATATAAAAATACAAAGATAGATAGATAGAGTGATAGAGTGATGATAGATAGATAGATAGATAGATAGATAGATAGATAGATAGATAGATAGACAGATAGATAGATAGATGATAGATAGATAGAGTGATAGAGTGATAGATAAATATGATTAAACAATAGATACAACGATAGAAGGATAGATACAAAGATTGACTGATAGAGCGATAGCTACACCAGCTGAACAACAGAACAATAGAAACAACGATAGATGGACAAATACAATGATTGACTGATAGAGAGATAGATACAACAACTGAACAATAGATACAGCTAGTAAATGACAGAACGATAGAAACAACAATTGAACGATAAAATTATAAATACAACAACTGAACGATAGAACAATAGATACAACAATAGAGTACAATAGAATAACTATAATACTTTTTAATACTTGGTGTAGAGTTCACATAGCAAAGTGATTTAAGCCTATAATTCATGCAATTTCTGCATCTAATGTTGGACTGATGTGCATTCAGATAGTGGTTGGTAGACTTCTTTTTGCATGCAAAAAATAGCATAAGCCTTATTTTCTTTTGCCACAGGAGATTAATGCTGAATGTAATAGCCTCTCACATTTATCCCTGTTGGGTGAAACTACGCATACATGCTCCAGGAATACAATTATTGGCATGCTAGGCTGGTTCCTGTCAATCATGCTTTCAATAAATATATACATTGAAATTAATTTGGAAATGCCAAGTGAGAGACCCGTTTCAAATTTGTTATTTCACATTTCTTGTCAGCTCTGCTGTGTGCATGTGACATGGGGGACTGGGGACACAGCTTGCTGGCTGCTTAACATTAAAATGATCAAATAAGCCATCACCTTTTTCTATTCTCAGGTCAGGTCTGTGGATTGGTTTGCTGTGCGACCAGAATGAAAAATGATACATTTACTAAATATACCATGAGATATAATAGCATTCATTGAGATGAGGTACGAGCGCTCAAAAGATGAAATGAAAGTCCCCTCTGACCATATCATTTTACAATTAACAGCAGGTGTTATGAAATGAAGAAGAATATCAGTTGTGCACCATGTGCAACATTAACAGTCAGTTTATGCGGTACACCGTAATGAATGGATTTTATCAGCAAGGAGCAGACTGCATTTTCAAAGTTGCACACCTTGTAGCTGATTGATTGCCAATAAAGGTGAATGCACAAAAGGTCAATTAGAACAGAGTTTATAAATACTTCTAGTGTTTTCCTACTGGAAAAAAAAGGCTTCGCTGGTCTTACTGTAAAAAAAAAAAATAGCAACAATAGATACGTGTTAATTGGTTAACAGTAAATTCCTTTACGGTGAAAATCTTTACCAAATCTAATTAGATATGTCATGTAATTTTACAGGAATATACAGTTAAATTAACAGTTTTGAAAATTAAAAAGAGTCGTCTTATAGTTTACAGTGAAAAAAAAGACATTTGACATTCAAAAAATTGCGTGACACTTGCCATTTGATGGGTTTTCACTTAAATTATGTTTCTTCGTTTTTTGTCATTAATTATGTACATTAAGGTTTTGTTATATCTTACGTTGTTGAATTATGTGTTGAATTATATTTTGTCATGTGTGTTACCATTATGGTGTTATTGCATTTTTATTTTATGATGGTTGTCAGTGTATTATAAAGATTTAAGTACTTCATTAGGTTGGTATATTAACATTATTTTAA
>NW_015544136.1:140817-149916 GCF_001515605.1 Sinocyclocheilus anshuiensis | reverse complement strand
AAAGATCTGGTGATTTTTTTATTTTTTTTTGGGTACAGTGCTGGTTTAAAATGGTCTCCAAACCTGGTCAAACTTGTCTTCAGCTAGTCTAGCTGGACTCCCAACCTCTCAAATTCAAGAAGAAATAACATTTGTGCTCTCCAGCTGAGCAGACCAGACCCTGTGTGTTGCCTTTTCTTTCACACTAAATATATAAGAGAATGGGGCTAGCTGTTACATGTTTTATTACAGTGAATCATTTAGTATTTTATTTTAGGTAAATTTCTGTATAGACTGTACACAAGTCTTTGCTACAGGGAAAAAAATCACTGAACACACAGTGACCTTCACACTATGTTTGGCAATTTATTAAACTAGGAACCTGCCATTAGATAGCGTATTGTTTTCGGCAAAAAATAATAATAATAATAATAATAACTTGAATAACTGTGATGTTATACTGCATATCCAACAGCTACAGTATTAGGAAAACATTTATTTATTTATTTATTTATTTATTTATTTATGTACTGTTTGAAACCAACATACAAAAACACTGCTACAAAATAAAAGCATTTGTTTTGTTTTTTGTAGTGTTTATGATACTGTAAAAGTCAATTTAAATCTGAGAGATGGCTTTTAACCAATTAGAAGTCCTCTTAAAGTTGTCTGTCTCCAGAAAACAAAAAATAAGACAACAAATGGAATCTAAAAACTGAAATCGATGGAACATAAGGTTATCAACAGCAGATAAAAAATGTGGATTTTAAGCCACTATAAACACTGGACCACACTAAAATTATTTTTTCATTTAAAACCAGAAAAAAATATGTATAATAAACAAATCAAAGTCAAAAGAAAAAATATATATTTAATATTCTGCACTATTTCTAAAATAAACAATATTATGAGACTGATAATGTGAACTCCTTTATTCTAAGGGTCAGATGTTCTTGCTTTCATTGAAGCACAAGAAGAATTCTCAAATCATGGTTTAAAACATTCTCACTAGTGGTCTCAGACTATCGAACCATGTGCACTGTCCAGCCCAATACAGCCCTGAAATATGATACAAAGTCATTAACATAAAGACCTCCACTTCCTCTCCCCCCACTCACTGTCTGCACAATTTTTTTTAACTACTCCAGCCAGTTCTGGATGTGCCGGCAGAAAATTAATATGCCAACCATGTAAGCCTTTTCTTTGTATTTATAGAAGCAACCTCCAGGCTGACTCTGGTTTTAGGTGATTTCATTAGTCCTTTGTGCGTCTTAGGTTGGCAGCCTGTAGGGGGAACCCAATTACTTATTTTTGGACAGCACCTGGATAGCAGGATGTGGGATGACAGAAGACAGAGGAAGCAAAGAAGACGAGTGATTCAGGCAGTCTGCTGAAATAGGAGCGACCACACAGATGATCAGAAGCACAGTTTCATATAACCGTTCACACTCACCGTTTCTGCATATTTGACTTCAAGCTATTAGCAGCATATCAACAATTTCCAAATTAAAACAGTGAGGCAGTGAGACATTTTAGTAAATCATTTTAATTCCATAATAAGGGATTTTCCTGCTATTTAAGCAATTCAGGTTTGAAGTATCAAATGCAACATGCTTTTGCGCAAGTTTTTGCTTTGACCATCAGCTAGGACACGATTAGTAGAGTGTTTCTAGTTAAGCCTTAGCCAAATCCGATTCATGCACACATGGCTATCTTAGGTCATTTGTTTAAATAAAGCTTATGGGTAAACTAGGCTAGTTAAATGAGCTCTAGGCTATCCCAGTCTGGGTACGCATTATGAGGCAGGACACAAGCAATTTAAGCCTTTCGGTCAAGCCATCCAGGTACGTATAAATGAGTCAGTCCACTAGCGTTGCGCTATTCAGCCAAGTAGGCCCAGAAACACAGAGATAGCACACATGCATGATTAGCACGGCTCTGTACACCAGAGGCAAGTCTTGGCAGGTAGACTGTCACGTTGTCACAACAGCAACAAGTTATACAGGCTCACATGGTTTTGTTTTTGGTTTTTCTTTTTTCTTTTTTTTTTTGAGTTGTAAAACCGATTTTCACATTTAATTCAATGTGTTACTTGACGTTTCTTTGTAATTGTTGTGAAATTTACTAGCAATTTCTGAGTGAAAATTAAACCAGTCTTTTTCTGTGTAAAATAAAATAAAATAAAATAAATGTGGGCAAAATGTCCACCTGGGGGCTTTTCATTTTGTATTCACATTTTTTCAAAAAGTAAAAAAAAAAAATGTTTTTTTTTAAAGAAATTCATACTTTTATATAGCGATGATGCATTCAATAAATCAAAAGTCACAGTAAAGACTTTTACATTGTTACAAAAAAATATATATTTCAAATAAATGGGCTCTTTTGAACTTTTTATTCATCAAATAATCCTAAACAACTGTTTCTAAAATTATAAATTTTAAAATATATTACAACAGAAAATAGTTATATTAATTGTAATAACATTTCACAATATAACTTTTAAACTATATTTTTGATCATCAAATGCAGCCTTGGTGAAAATAAGAGACCTTTTTTTATTTTTACTGACCCCAAACTTTTGAACAATTGTCAGATCTATAGTTTAACAGATGCTGTTTATCTATGTCTATGTTATACTCTTACACCCCTTACCTTATGGAAAAACAACACTTGGATTCAATACAAATGGCACCTCTCATATCAGATACTGTCAAATCCTTGTCACAATGTTAGCAGTTTTGAGCAGTTGCTGTCCTTCCCAAACTATTTATTTACTTGTCATGGCACTGACAGACTGTGCCAGCTCTGTACAATTCATACTGTAGGTTTGTGCCATTACAAATCCAAAAACACCATGCAAATCAATGTATTCAAGCCAGCCTTTTATGAAAGCCACAAGTGATTGATGTGCTGATTCCTGAAATCAGTCCTCTAATCAAAAGAGCTCTTCTGATATTTGAAAAGCCTTGTAAGAGGAATCCAAATTGCCAAAGTACGCCTACAATCACACCTGCAAGAGCAGAGAAAAGTCAGTGGGTGCATCGGTTTTCACATTTCCTTTGAGGATGAAACATCAGTTTTTCAGCAAATAAGAAAAGCCAGGATTGATTGATTTGGTGACATTTCTGAAGATGAGCTAAGAGCCTCTCAGACAGATTTTCTCTCTTTGTCTTGTCTGTGTTTAATAGAAGAATTGGTCTTGACAGAGAGTTCAGATGCATTGTTCAAAGTTCAAAGGTATAGCTCACCCAAAAATGAAACTCTTTCATCATATACATTCATTTTAGTTTTTGGAGGAAAACAGTTAAAAAAAAAAAGTTTAGCGGAACAATGACACTGTCTCTCTTACAACCCCAACCCCCACCCCCCCCTCCCCCAAAAACCTGAAACCGAAAATCATCTCCTCTGCTACAACAGAGAGGAAGATTTTCAGTGAGTCATGAATTAAATTTCAGTGTTTTCATCACACAACGTTATTGCATGACTTCTGAAGACTTTGAAGATGCTGCACTTTTGAAAAGGTACACTTTTATACCTTTTAGGCACTAATATGTACAATTTAGGTACTAATATGCACCTTTAAGATACCAATAAGGTGTATCTCATATCTCACTACAGCTATAAACTATAAATTCACTTTTGCTGGAAAACAATTATTTACAATGCTTACAATATCTATCTGTAATAGGGTTGGAATTCATACATACAAGCCAAACATGACACTTCATTTTTAATGCTGAAGGAGTGTGTGGTAAGATTTAACTATATTTGACAACTGTTTTATGATAAAAATGTCAAATGACCAACAGTAATATCCAGTGATGCAAACTAATCAACTTTTTCACCGTTTAGACTATAATTTTCAAGATTCATGTAATTCATAACTGACGAGACAAGAAATATTAAAGGAGCCGTTTTCAACATGTAAGGAATACAATTAAGAGTGAATGTGTCCATATTTTTAAATAGTTCAAATGGATTACTTTACAATAAATTGTGGTTCTTTTAATGGTCTTCTTCACCTTTCTTTATTTCCTTAAATCCCTTTAAATATTTTAATTATTTAATTCCTTTAAAAGTAATTAAATAATTTAGACCCCCAATATTTGACAATGTTACAGCTTTGGGATAGAGGGATACATTTTAATTTCTGTCTAAGAACTGTAATGTTAAAGAAATGCACTGTATTTGTTTTTAAATTACAGATGATTGCAATAGATGACGAAACAAAGAAACAATGACAGTGGGCTGTGCGGCTGCATCATGCACATGTATTCCCACACACCAATTTTGCACTTAAAACCATTTTCTACTTCCAATGTCAAGCACTCCACATCATGGAAATCAACAAAGTGTGTGTTTACGTGCGTCATGCATGTATGTTCGTGATGGGCTCATCAGAAACGTCAGTGCTCATGTTTTAACTACGGTCCCCCTCCACAACAGTGGGCTTACTGTTTAATGAGAGCACCTTTGGGCCATGGTGAAAGGCCAAGAGCCTTTGTAATTATTGTGATTACAGTGAGTGGCAATCAGGGGCCAACCTGTCATCTCTCTTCACCTCCACACTGCCACCACTGCAGGGGGGATCTCCAGGACACACGCACTAGCATGCTTTTGTGCTCCACGAGCGTGTGTGTGTAGGTGAAGTGTGTGAACAGTTTGAGGCGGCCACAAACAGCATCTGTCAATTTGTACGAGTTGTCAAGATGACAACTTCATGCACACACATGCACACACCCAGAAATTAATTAGCTCATTCTTCATGTCATACAGTGCTATCTGTGTCACATCCATTTCTATCAGCTCAAACGGCTTGACAGGCAGCAGGATTTACCTATAATAGCCATTGGAGAGCTAGCTTATTAGTGAGTTTCATTAGTGGTGTTTGCTAATGCAAACATCACTATTAATATTGCTCATACAGTACATGCAGTGAGGGATTCGAGAAAAAAAAAACTCTAATTAAAGTTAGGCAATAAAGTAATAGTGGGGTACAAATCAAATCATGGGGCTTACTGAGAAGATGTGTTATTACGTTAAGAAATCTAAGAAATATCTAGCCAGCAGAGTATGATAGAAATTCAGGATAGCTCTTTTTGTCGCAAATTACTTTTTGTCCAAAAAATCTTCAAGTATGTGGTGTCATTACAATTATTTTAATGCTCCCAATCATGTCAGAGGCGGCGTGATCCCAAATCGTATACATCAAAGAAAGGTCATCCATATTCTTTTTTGTCTCCTTTTTCCTCCTCCAGGAGAACCAGCTGACGGTATTGATCGTGCTCCATTTGTTTTTCCTCAGAAGACACATTTGATCACGCAAGTCTCCTTGAAATCTCGTCTCACTGTGAAAATGATACTACATTCAGCAGGTGTGTGGTCTCACGGTCTGGCTGAATCATGTAATATGTGCATTCAGAGGATTTTAATGTTAAATGTCAGTTGAAACTGTCCTTCACACTGCACGATTGTAGCCCCAATTTTCAGTCACTGACAGTTTTGTAAAAATCGCAGACAGATGCCTGAAATCGGAGGCAAATCAGTGCTCATTCACGCGAGTGACAATCGCATAGCAGATGTTCTCAAAGACACGATCTGAGAGAAGCGGCGATGCCCTTGAGATATTTGGCATGCTAAATATCTAGACCTGTCAGTGAATCACAGTCGTGCAGTGTGAAATGTGTTGACTGGAAATGACATTGGCGACGACCTACAGCCAATGAGAGAGCCCGATACAGGGCAAGGGAAAGTTGAGTGGGAGGAGTCATAATAAATCTGCAACAGAACACCAGCAAGCAACCATTCTCTCCTTCGTATTCTTCTGTGTTTATTTTTTATGTTTCACTGCAAATCAGTGTACAGACAACTTGGACTGCAAGGTTTCTGCGGGCTACCATTTTTGACAGGAATGAATCCATTCTCACGCGAGAACACCTGTCTCTCGCGTGATCTTACGTAATTTCCCGTATCAATTCTCATGTATGTTTGGTTGTGAAACGTAGTTTGTAGGCAAGGCAGAATTGTCTGCGATTCTTCCTACTGAAAAGTATGTGTGATCCCCAGCCGCTGGTCCATCATGTAGTGTGCAACTAGATGAATCGTGCAGTGTGAGAACAGCAGCAATCTGATGCCCATTAGTCCGTGGTCTCCACAAGTTATCGGTTAAGATTTGAAAACCATCTAGTGTGTCCCAGGCCTTAGCAATGTGGTAAAACACCTTTAAAAGCCTTGGCAACTACCCACAACACCAGCATTGTGGCAATAACTTGTACATGGGCAACACAGCCTTCCAACTAATGATGCATGATGCAAAATTTTCTGGTAGTTGTGATTGTGAATTAAAATGTGAAAGGAAAAAAGCTCCAGAATGGCTGTTGGCTTGTTTGCAGGGCTGCATGATTTTGCCAAAAAATACAAAATAAAAAAATGTATTTATTAACTATTATTTAACTTTATTTATTTAGGACTATAAATAAATAATATTTAATAATAAAATTATTATAATTATTTCTACAATCACAACTAAATTAAAATATTACAATTATTTTGATATTTCACTTAAAGAATAACTTATCTAAGAAAATCGAATAATAATAATTATCATCATCATCATCATCATCATTTACAGTAAACTCTAAATTTACAATACTAATTCATTTTCAAATGTCATCAAGCTTTTTATTGCTGATTTTGGCTGAAAACACAGGGAGCCCTTAAAGCTTCTGTTTTGTTGACAACAGAGAGTTTATAAGTGCTTCTCATTACAATTTTGGGGAGATGGTAGGTGTACAGTATGTTGTGTTCCCAAATGCACATTATCATTAACCCAAAATGCTGGAGTGTGTGTGAAGCAGCATTTACTGCAAACTGAGCTGCTCTGATACACTGAAAACATCATGACCTGCTAGTGTGTAAAAGAACAGTGAAACTCTGAAACACGTAGCACACATATTTCATTATTTAAAGGGGTCATATGATGCTGCTAAAACGAACATTATTTTGTGTATTTGGTGTAATGAAATGTGTTTATGCGGTTTAAAGTTAAAAAAACTAACTTATTTTCCACATACTGTACATTATTGTTGTCACGAATTCGGTCCATGGACTTCCGTTTATTCACCACCAAATTGCAGAGAGTTGTGCCTAATAGAACCAGAATTACAGATTTTCAAAAAAATACTTAGTTTTAAAACTCCAAAAGCGCCTATGTTTTTTTTGTGTTTATAGTAATATTTGAAAAGTATATAATGTTATTTATAAAGAATTACACTCATATTTTGTAGTTCAAAGGGTTTTCTTTACAATTAAACCATTTTTTTTTCATTTCCTCCATTGTATGTGTGCAGGGTAAACATTTGAATTTGAGTATGTTAAATTTAGGCGAAAATACCAAAAAACGCCCCGAGCTTAAGTGGTTTTAAATCAGGATTTAATAATCGCACTAAACCATATCACAAATTTGGTTTTATTTATTTCGATTAATCATGCTACTGCCAGCCATCCAGAATACCCCAGCAATCCCTTAGCAATGGGGTAAAAGCTACCCATGACCCTTAACACTACAGCATCGTGACAGGAACCTTCACAAAGGCAAGCAAATGCCACCCTGAACATTTTCTACAAACAATATTAAAAATCTTGTTACTCAGTACGTCTCTACCTTGAGCAGGACACTTATGAATTAATGAATATTAATGCATCAGAGTGGAGGTTTCTCATTAGCGTGTAGTCAAAAAGGAGAAGCTCACTCATAAAGGTAATGTAAGGTTATCAAGTTAATTCATCAAGTGCAGTCTTCTACTTAGAGTCGACACTGTCATTTACATTACCCGCATTACGAAGGAGAAGACAGAGAGGCTTCAACTTCCTTTATTTTAGCTTGGGGCTTCCTGCAGGTTGGTCACACAACTACACAAACTACCTAAACAAAATGGGCCCAAGACTTACATGTTGGTAAAGTTACAAAATCAAGCTTTTACAAATTTACACAATTCATATTTACAGCTAAAATAGATCTCATAGCTTCTTTTTAACTCTCTGATATTCTAATACTAAATATAATCTGTTTATATTCTCATATGCACTGTAGCCATACATTTTGATTACCTTTCATTTTTAGCAAGCGGAAATCTTTTGCAGCTGTTTACAAATGTTGTTTTCCGGTGTCTGCTGCAAGGATTTCTAATATAGGGCGTTCAGTTAAATGGCATTTATGGCCATTAAGATGAATGGGAATGCTAACAGATAGCTCTCTCCTGGTATATTAGACTTCATTGACCCATACTAAGGTCCATTACCCCTCTGAGCCTATGCTGAATTTCTTTTATAGCAGTTTCTTTTTCACCATGTTCTTTTTAATCAAAGCCATGCTCTTATAACTAATGGCAAGCACATGGTGTGGGCTATTGAATCTCTGGGCTTGACATGCAAATTGATACAAATTACACATGAAACGCCCAAATAATAAATCTAAATAACACGCAAAGCTAACCAAATAGTTGTGTTTAGGGATGTTTTTGGTTTCTTAAAAGAAGTTATGACATATTAGGGTAATTGTTACACACAATGCATTGCTGGGGTACTCCAATTTGAGTGTGCTGCTGAATATTTCCAGCCTAAAGTATCAAAATCCTAGCATTAGTTATGCAAAACATTTCATAATTTAATGCAGATAATATTTTTATAGACTAAAATTTCATCGTCAATGTGTCCAGTTTACACATCGGGTTTCTTATGCCATGTAAATACTGTAAAATTAAATTGAATTATTTATCAGTTTACCAGTAATGAAAAGCATATTATTTCTCAATAAAATTAAGCTCTTTCCTCTTCTACAGCAATATAATATTGTTCATGCTACAAGTGTCCTATTGCAGTGGTTCTCAACCGAAGGGTCATGATCCAAAAATGGTTTGCATGTCTGTTATAATAGGGTCGTGGACAGCAGGGGGAAAACAATGCTAAATGGAGGCCAAATTCTTTTGGAGGGCTTTTAAAAGCATGAAATTGATATATTTTCCTTGTTTGCTGCCTGTCATGTCACAGCTCAGAACAGGTGTCATGAGCAAAAATGTTAAATATCAAATGCACATTATGAGGGCAACAATATATATATAT
>NW_015544136.1:139224-140508 GCF_001515605.1 Sinocyclocheilus anshuiensis | reverse complement strand
CACGTCTACGAGTGTGATATTGCGTTTATACAACAGTTCGATGGCACGAGTGTGTAAATATATAAGGAAAACCTTTTGTCCAGAACTACTTCCTTCCGCCACTGATTAAAATCTCAGTTTGACAGTTTAGCAGCTCAAGCCTCCGTTACTAATTCAAAAACGTCACTTTAGAACTAGTAACGAAGGAACGTTGAGTTGCTTCATTGAAAGCTTATTGTATCACTGTATTAAAAGCTCTCTGTATTATATGTAGAGTATTATGAGAGAGAGATGGACTGAGCAAGTGTGATTACCTGCATCTGATACAGCATTCATTTTTCAGCTCAATCTCATATTCACAGTAAAACAGTAGTCTGAATGTCAGCTGAGGAAAGCCATATCTTTGTCGTACTGTCCTTTCATCTGTTAAGGGTGATTTCTGATGACAGCGCTGCTCAGTGCATTTGTTAACGGCGTCTTACAAGCTGTTATTAAAAGTAAAAATAACTTCCATTTCAGTCTCTTTCAATATAAGTCTTTACTGCTGACACTTGAAACAGTCTCTTGTCACCATCTAATGGCGGAACAATGTCACAAATATCACCATCGCGAACACACACACACACTGTTTCCCAATACTAAATACTACTATGAATATAAAATAGTATTTATTGAATAATAAAAACAACAACAGCCATCATAAAAGTTGCTAGACAATTCAGTCAAAAGTACAAAGTCAGCGCTCTGAAATACAGCATTAACGTTACATAAAATATAACGTGATGAGATTTTGCCCTCAGCCAAAACTATTTGCTCTGGAACAAATAATAGATTAATGAAACCAAAGACTGCCCATTAGAATTTCCCAAAACGAATTAAATCTCATGTTTATCAACTATAGAGATATCAGAGCCAGCGGTAAATTCCAGAAGATCTGGCCGAACTGAGGCTGCTCTCGGTGGGCTCATGAGCTCTGAGCGGCTGCTGACGCCCTGGAGCTCACATCTCCGAAAGTGTGGAAGCAAATTTTCAAATAGACGTTATCTTTATTAACAAACCACATATTTGAAGTCTAAATAAGTACATTCTCGCATATAAAACTCTTAAAACTACATTCTGTCACACAAAAACAGAATTATTTTTCAATTTTAGTGGATTTGGGCATCCGCCATGACACTTCCTGTGAGAAATACGGGAAGCGGAGTGATGCAAACGGTGAAAGGGCATTCCTGTAGCGATACCAGTACAATATCGCATGGTTCTCAACCAATCAGATTTGAGAACCAGAACGAACCGTTGTATATA
>NW_015544136.1:137461-137824 GCF_001515605.1 Sinocyclocheilus anshuiensis | reverse complement strand
CCGGGTAGGCCAATAGGGTGCCACCAACAGGACCTGCTCCTCGTCCTCCCTGACCTTGCACAGCAACTGTGCAAGAAGGCTCACTGGGGGAAACGCATATTTGCGAAGGCCCCGCGGCCAGCTGTGTGCCAGTGCGTCCGAGCCGAGTGTTCCTTCGGCCAGGGAGAAGAACAACGGGCAGTGAGAGGTTTCTGGAGAGGCAAACAGGTCTACCTGAGTGGCTCCGAAACGTCTCCAAACCAGCTGGACCGTCTGGGGATGGAGTCGCCATTCTCCCGGGAGCGATAGCTCGTATAGCTCGTCGTCTGCCAGGCTGAGCAGCCCAGGAATGTGAACAGCACAAAGCGACCTCAGACTCCAGAG
>NW_015544136.1:136767-137410 GCF_001515605.1 Sinocyclocheilus anshuiensis | reverse complement strand
GGTGGCGGGCGAGTTGCGACATGCGACGGGAGCGCAGACCACCTTGTCGGTTGATGTACGCAGCGGTTGCCTTGTTGTCCCGGACTAGTACATGCTTGCCTCATAAGTGCCCTTTGAGACGGCTCAAGGCAAGGTGCACTGCCAGCAACTCTGAGGCAGTTGACGTGCGTTTGGGGTTTGGGGCCCCATCCAAACCCCTGACACTGCAAGCCCGTTGTTTTCATACCGAGAAAAGATGCATCGGGGATCGACTCACTTCTTCTGTAGGTGAAGCTGGATCACGAATGATTCGCGCGAACATAGACGCATTTATGTAGATCGGGGCGCATTCTCTTCAAAAACAAACATAATCCACTAATTCTCTCAGGGGAACAAGGGGTGCCTCCGCAACTTACGTGAAGACACGGGGCGACAGGGACAGCCGTAGGGCAGGACCTCGTACTGATATACTCGTCCTTCGGACGCGAACCACAGCAATGGTCTGTGGTGCGGAAGGGTCGACACATGAAGTACGCGTCCTTCAGGTCGACCACTGCAAACCAATCTTGGGGACGGATGCACCCGAAGATGCGTTCATGCGTTAACATCTTGAATGGTAACCGGTGAAGGGCCCGGTTCAAGACACGCAGGTCCAAGATTGGTT
>NW_015544136.1:135939-136299 GCF_001515605.1 Sinocyclocheilus anshuiensis | reverse complement strand
AGGCTGAGCAGCCCAGGAATGTGAACAGCACAAAGCGACCTCAGATGCTTCTGACTCCAGAGGAGGAGGTGGCAGGCAAGTTGCGACATGCGACGGGAGCACAGACCACCTTTTCGGTTGATGTACGCAGCGGTCGCCGTGTTGTCCCGGACTAGTACATGCTTGCCTCATAAGCGCCCTTTGAGACCGCTCAAGGCAAGGTGCACTGCCAGCAACTCTGAGGCAGTTGACGTGCCAGTGCAGTTTGGGGCCCCGTCCAAACCCCTGACACTGCAAGCCCATTGTACGTGGCCCCCCAGCCGGTGGTTGAGGCATCCGTGCAAACCACAGCATGCCTGGAGACCTGCTCTAGGGGCACTC
>NW_015544136.1:134772-135245 GCF_001515605.1 Sinocyclocheilus anshuiensis | reverse complement strand
CGTTCGTCGGGATGAGCGCCAAAGGATACGGCTGGTACGCTCCTTGTAGAGGGCCCAGCACGTTCCATTGTCAGCTCAACTGGCTGCGGAGTGCCTCAGACCGCCCGCGCTACTGCCTGAAGTAGCCCCCCCCTGGCTGCCGCCATGAGGAGAACTAGATCAAGGCAGAGGCAACGGAAGTCCGCCCCTTGAGGAAATGGAGCTTGGCCCGTGACTCCAAGATGATCATCTTCCCGCAATACTCATCCACCTCATCCACAAACGCCACCTCAGCGTACTACATGCCCAGGCACGTGAGGCAGCGATCGTGCAGCGCAAGGAGCGCAAGGTAACGACCGCATCCAGAAACGCCCGGGTGATACGTTGTCTATAGCAAGACCCACATCGTCTTTACAAAGACGTAACGTCAAGTTTGCCACGCAACGTCGTCTTTAAAAAGACGCACCCGAAATTGCTCTTTTAGGGGAAAAAGC
>NW_015544136.1:131988-134754 GCF_001515605.1 Sinocyclocheilus anshuiensis | reverse complement strand
CAGGGGGTAGTGCAGCCTGATGTGTGCAACACACGGGAAACGGGAAACCACCACCGCTGAAGCGCCGTACCGCCAACATGAAGAGCTCTCCAAGAGCGCTCGTTCAGTCGATATTTTGATATACATTACCAGTTTCCCATACATTGATTTATTTGTGCCGTTTGACTTCGTTGAATAAACATGAGCACTGCACGTTTCAAAATCAAAACGCGGTGCGGGTGTTTTATATGAATGTATCTCTGAAGGGAACCTTCAGAAAAGTTTCGATGGCATTTTTATTTTATCTGATAAAGAAGCGTTCATGATCGGAGCTGATTTGAATACAGCTGTTACTGGAGAAACCGCTTGTTCTACCGCTCTCAAAGTGCCTCCAGCTGGCAGACAATCAGTTTGCATTTTCTATAAGCCCATCTCCAGCAAGGTTGTTTTTTTTTTTTTCAGAAACTCAGAGCACTTTTCATACTCTTTATACTGGCTAAAGCACCAAAGTTTTTGAACAGTAAGATTTTTAATGTTTTTTAAAGAATTCTCTTCTGCTCCCCAAGCCTGCATTTATTTGATCCAAAATACAGCAAAAACAGTAACATTTTGAAATATTTTTACTATTTAAAATAACTGTTTTCAAATTGAATATATTTTAAAATGTAATTTATTCCTGTGATCAAAACTGAATTTTCAGCATCGTTACTCCAGTCTTCAGTGTCACATGATCCAGAAATCATTCTAATATGCCGATTTGCTGATTATCAATATTTAAAACAGTTGAGTACATTTTTTTTAGGATTCTTTGATGAATAGAAAGATCCAAAGATCAGCATTTATCTGAAATAAAAAGATTTTGTAACATTATACACTATTCCATTCAAGAGCTTTGAGTCAGTATGATTTCTTTTATTTTTTTGGAAAGAAATTATAGAAATTAATACTTTAATTTAGTAAGGATGCTTTAAATTTATCAAAAGTGATGATAAAGACATTTATAATGTTACAAAAGATTTATATTTCAGATAAATGCTGTTCTTCTGAACTTTCAACATAATAATAAATGATTTTTGAGCAGCAAATCAGAATATTAGAATGATTTCTGAAGGACCATGTGACTGGAGTAATGATGCTAAAATATAGCTTTGAAACCACAGGAATAAATTACATTTTAAAATATTTTAAAATAGAAAACAGTTATTTTAAATAGTAAAAATATTTCAAAATGTTACTGTTTTTGCTGTATTTTGGATCAAATAAATGCAGGCTTGGGGAGCAGAAGAGAATTCTTTAAAAATAATTAGAAATCTTACGGTTCAAAAACTTTTGACTGGTAGTGTATGTGAGGCTATAGTTTGTGTTACGGGCAAACAAGACGTGAGACATGCGAATCCATTCGCAAGCTTTATTTAAGAACGTGGTCAAAACAGGTGAGGATCAGAAGATGGCAAACAGATATATATTGAGGGCAAGACACAAGAACAGTCCAGTGAACGGGCGTGAGGTCGATCTCCGGACGAACAAAGTCCAAACAGGGTAATCCAAAAGGTAAATCCAAAACACAGGCGATGATCCAGGCGAGGGGTAAACAGAATCCAAACAGGGCGAGACGAAGGGGTAATCCGAAATATACAGGCAACGATCAGAACATGAGAAAACAGACAAGGCAAGACTAAGCTAAGACTATGAAACTTAAAGCTGGCTCCGTAAAGTAGCTATCACAGACTAGCGATATGCGGAAACAATACTCGGCAGTGAGAGAAAGGAAGTCCATGGCTTATGTAGGGTGTGTGATTGGTTACAGCTGTGTGCAATCAGTGCAGTGGATGATGGGAAATGTAGTCCGTGGTGATGTGTAACAGTCTGCGTAGTGAGAGAGTCAATATGATGGATGAGTGACCTCTGGTGGCGATCGGATGAAAGTCCATGGACAGGATTCATGACAGTTTGAAGTTAAAGAAATTAATATTAATTAGGTGAGTCTGAGACGATTATTTGACAGTGATTTCACATTTCTTGTTTGTATGAAGGCTAAATACAAATAAAAGGTGAACATTAATTTATTTGTGCTGTTTTTTTTCTAGAACATTATATGGCCAAGTCTATGAGGTGTCATAGACTTGGCAAATTCATTTTTCATAAGTTTGTTTGCACAGACATCTGTTGTGGGTGTTCTTGGCAATTTTTTACGAGGCTTTTATTAATAGTGTTCATATCGATATCGGAATTATATTGTATCGACCGAAATTACGATATATATCGTGATATAAATTTTGGCCATATCGTCCAGCCCTAGTATCACGGTTTCCAGAAAAATATTAAGCAACTGTTTTCAACATTGATATTAATACAAACTGTTTCTTGAGCATCAAATCATCATATTAATACGATTTTTGAAGGATAATGTGACACTGAAGACTGGAGTAATGATGCTTAAAATTTAGATTTGCCATCACAGGAATAAATTACATTTAAAATATATTTAAACATTCAAATATATTTAAATAGAAAACATTTTAAATTGTAATAATATTTCACAATATTACTGTTTCAGTGTATTTTCACCAAATAAATGCAAGTTTGGTGAGCATAAGAGAGTTTTAACATTTTAAAAACTCTTACTAAACCCAAACTTTTGACCGAATAGAATAGAATAGAATAGAATAGAATAGAATAGAATAGAATAGAATAGAATAGAATAGAATAGAATAGAATAGAATAGAATAGAATAGAATAGAATAGAATAGAATAGAATAGAATAGAATAGAATAGAATAGAATAGAA
>NW_015544136.1:121007-130708 GCF_001515605.1 Sinocyclocheilus anshuiensis | reverse complement strand
GAATAGAATAGAATAGAATAGAATAGAATAGAATAGAATAGAATAGAATAGAATAGAATAGAATAGAATAGAATAGAATAGAATAGAATAGAATAGAATAGAATAGAATAGAATAGAATAGAATAGAATAGAAAAACTTTTGACCTAATAGAATAGAATAGAATAGAATAGAATAGAATAGAATAGAATAGAATAGAACAGAGATCACCATGTGAGAAACACGGCCCCATTGTGTAAGAAATTTAAAATTGAGATAGCAACTAATGACATATGTATTATTTCTTTTATAAATAACACTGAACAAATAATGGAGTAAAATTAGTGCTTTTGGTCATTTAGTACCATTTGGCAGGAATACAATCTCTTCTACACTTAAGCTTTAAAATTCTAATTGCTTCAGCTACTTTCTGTTAATTGGCAATGACAAACGAGTCTAGATAAGCCTCAGTTATCATGAACTGTCCATTCCATATAATTTTGTCAACATAATGATAAAAATTTTGTCAACATAATGATAAAAATTACGATTCAGCAACATTTATAACCTTCTTTGGCCAGCACTTTTTTTTAAATTTTTTTTTTTTAATGCAATCTGGTGCAATGAACGACACTAAAAAAAGGCTTTAAATGCTGAATCGAGTGAAGATCATGAATCATAACTCTGCTGACAACAGGAGGCTTTATTCGGCACAGCTAAGCAAAACAAATCTGAAGCAAGCGCATGGACGCAGCAATTGTCAAGAGCTCTCTAATCCCAGCCGAACACACGCAAGCTGCAGAGTAAACAATTACTGCTGTGCAGTTATGCTCCACTTCATGCTGAGGAGCATTTCATGAGACTCAAGCTAAACGTTACGTCTGACACATCATCTGACCTATAGGAAAACAACCACTTAGAGCAGGTTTATCATGATTCAACCAGTGTCAGTCTTTATTTATTGTAAAAAGCCCCTATGAACCTTTGTAAGCTGTATGAATCATAAGAGACTGAGACAAGTAGTGGCATTCAACTGTAAATAAGTACATGGTGGAATTCGAGAACCAAATGCCCCATGCCCTCTGGTGTATTGAGCCACTATCCGCATAATGATCATCAGAATAAGCATTCCAAGTTTAGCCTAGGCTCACTGCTAAACTTTTAGGGACTTGCAAAACCTTAGCAGTCATAGCGGATGCTAATACATGTAAATATGTGATGATTATGTGCATGATTATGGTAATTACATAGCTGCTATACTAACACACCCATTTAGCTATGAAAGTAAGAACAGTAAATTCAGAGAAAATTCATGACATGTTGGATATGTAGGTCTAGTCTTCACTGCATAAGCCATTTAGAAATTCAAAAATATGTCTAGATGTTTTTTTGTTGTTGTTTTTTCCCACATTGGGAATAATTTCAAAGGGTCATGAAACTCACCCAAATCAACACAGTTTCAGGGGGTAAAAAAGTGTGCTGGACAGAGTTTTGAATTAATGGAGTGCAGAGTTCCAAAAGTTCCCCCAAAAAATTAATTTTTCAATTCACATCTTTACACAATCTACTATATCCCAGTTTGGTGTCAGTTTTTTTTTTTTTTTTTTTTTTTTTTTTTTTTTTCAGCAGAAATGAAATTTATTCTGCAAGGGTGCATTAAGTTGATCGAAAGTGACAGTAAAGACATTTATAATGTTACAAAAGAGTTCAATTTCAAAGAAATGCTCTTCTTCTGAACTTTCTTTGCATCAAAGAATTCTGAGCAACCCTCTATGTTGTGAGTAAATCACTGACATACACAAATAAATTTCAAGCCACACAACTAAATGTCTATGATAAGCCATTTTTTCCTGTCAAAATGACTAGGTTTTATTCAGCCTTTAAGAACAAGCAGAAGACATACTTTCGGTAGTGGGCGGAGCTAATAGTGGCAGTCCCATTAGCTAGCGCTTACCTTTTACCGTTCACGCTTTGATTTCAGCAAATACAGACATCTTGATATTCATTAACCCAACAGCTTATCAGACCCTAGTGTGTTTTTTTAAAATTGTTATTAGTACTAATAATGGTATTTTATCAGTAATTATTATTGTTTTATTTTATTTTTCTATTTATTTTATATTATTTTTGTATTTATTATTATTATTATTTTTTACAGAAACACTAAATGACTAGTGTCATTTAAAAAAAAAAAAAACAAACTGTGCCATTTTACTAAGATAAAACCAAACCATTCGTATACTGTTTATATGGATCATCTGACAAGTAAACTAAAACAAACTACTAGCCAATAGTGATTCTATTGCTAAGGTGTGAGTAGAGCTTTGACTGAAACCAAATGTATCACGGTTTCCACAAAAATATTAAGGAGCACAACTGTTTTGAACATTGATATTAATAATAATGTTTCTTGTGCAGCAAATCAGCACATTAGAATGATTTCTGTATCATTTGACACTGAAGACTAATGGCTGCTGTAAATTCAGTTTACCATCACAGGAATAAATTACATTGTAAAATATATAAAAATAGAACATATTTTTAAATTGCAATACAATTTTACAATATTCATGCAAGTCATGCTGGCTAGTATGACCACAAACAATGACTTCAAAAACTGCTGCTGATCCTAAATAACATTTGGAATTAATATGTTCAAAGAGATTATTACTGTCAAATAGTTCAAACTTCCTGACTATTTTGTTTGTCAGAATCCAGGATACAGTCCAGCAGTTATTTGGGTCATGCTGCACAGAATGTACCAGAAAGGCAATAACTTCCATCATTAAGCTGAATATGTAATATCCCCCGCAAGTTGTAAATTGATAGTCCCATATTTTATTATTTTATTTGCTGCTAAGCATCAGTGAATTTGCAAACAAATCATTATGAGTGAGCGTTCTTATTTTCCTGTTAGTTGAAGAAATGTGCCACATAAATGTTGAACAGCCTCAGAGATGTGAAACATCATGCCATCAATTCTTCAGCCTGTGCAATGAATCTGCCTAAACAGGAAAATATTTCATTACCTGAGAGAATCAGAATTATAATCCAGGTCACAGTAAGATTTTCAAACGTTTCAAAAGTCTCTTATGCTCACCAAAGCTGCATTTATTTGATAAAAAAAAAAAAGAGTAAAACAATAATATTATGAAATAATGTTTCCTGTTTTAAAACTGTTTTCTATTTGAATATATTTTAAAATGTAATTTATTCCTGTTATGCAAATCTGAATTTTCAGCATCATTACTCCAGTCTTCAGTGTCACATGATCCTTCAGAAATCAATTTAATATGCTGAATTGCTGTTCAAGAAATATTCATAATTAAAGGTAGCTTGTGCTGCTTAATATTGTTGTGGAATCAGTGATACATTTTCTTCAGGATGGATTCTTTGATGAACAGGAAGTTGGAAATACCGTTATACGAGTCCTGAGCACATGAATTGCCAAAGGAAGTCATATTTACAAGTGGGAAGCCCTTAACTCTATATAATACACAAGATGCCGAGTTGTGACATTGAAAGGGACAAATTGAAACATGCTGGAAAAATGCTGATGTATAATATACATAATATCATATAATATATCTATAATTTATTATGACTAAAGTATGACAAAACACAGCCATCTGAGCAACAAATGAGTCCCATTGCCATGGCTATGAGCTACTTTAGAAGTCTTTTTGTGAATGATCTTTAGAAAGTCACACAACATGGATGAAAGAAATGTGACCATTCAGCCTAATAATGATGAGTGTCAGAGAAATGATTGAGGTGCTACCCCTTTTCCTCCATCTATACATTATACCAGACTTTTGTGTTTTCTTTTCCTAAATCACGGGCAGGGCCGTTTCTAGCCAATTTGACGCCCTAGGCGAAATCCCTATTGCGAAATCCCTATAATACTACATTTAAAAGCTTTATCAGTGGCATAAAAGTAACCAATGCAGCTCACAACCCTGCTAAAAGTGCCAGTACGTGCGCTCATTGGCGCCCCTTCAGCTGGTGGCGCCCTAGGCGACCGCCTAGCTCGCCTATGCCTAGAAACGGCCCTGATCACGGGCATGCATTTCCATTAGACACTGAACCACTCAAGGTTTCCCATCTTCTACTAAGACAACAACTTATTCAGACTTAATCTGGATATGGGCTAGTCAAGTCAGGTTTGCCATTTCCCTAGATACTGTAGAACTGTATCTAGGACACACCGTAAAAGCTTTTTATGAATTAGGTTAATGGCTATTCTGTCTCAACACAGAGTGAAACATGCATTTTTCTGGTCTATAATTGCTATAGGCAGTGGTAGCACAGCTACAAAATCTATAATTGTCTACAAGATTATAATTGCTGGAGGCTGTGTTAGTGGTAATACAACAAATGACCACTTTCATATTTAGTGACTACCTCTGTAGGCCAGTTTGCAGTACAAGACTGATAAAGGAAATATGTCTGCTATTTCAATTCAGAGTTGATGGGAAAACATCTCGGTTACGTATGGTAACCCTCGTTCCCTGAAGGAGGGAATGGAGACGTCACGTCGGATGACCGACGATATTGGGATCTCAATATCGTCGGTCATCCGACGTGACGTCGAGAGTGACCAACTGAAAGGGAACTACCAAATTGTGTTTTTGGCAAAGTGGGTGAAGTGGAGCAAACATTTCATTTGGAACATTGCTGACATGAAAATACATTATTCACATGTGGCATAGTGTCCTAAGCAAATGGATACAAAACAAACAATCTATTCAATATAATCATAAATATTAAAAAGTATTTGCCTTATAATCTGATATTTTTGGTTTTAGCTTTAGCAGCAAGTAGCGCCTCCCACCATTAAATTCCATTGGTCCAAAATTGCGCCAAGAATAGCTGTGTGTTAAATATCAAATATGTTGTGATTAACTGCCAAAAAATGTTCACTTGGAAGAGGAAACTTGGTTAGGACATCTGTTCACACCAAGTCACATGAAAATGAATGGCAAGAAACATTCACAAACTTTTTTAATGCCAAAATTACTCACATGAAGTCCAAGGCAAAACATTTCAGGTGAACTTGTGGAAAAAGTTTGGATATCTGAATGGGTTTTTTGATTCCAAAATAACTTATCTGAAATGATTGACCTTGCCTTTAAGTAGAAGAACTGATGCTGAAGTTAACTAACTGCTGCACAGAGTCCATTTCATATGGACATACAGATTACTGAAACAAATATTCACTAAGTGAGAATTATATAAGGTTTATAATGAGACATTATGCACTTGAAAACATCAAAAAACGAAACCTGACAGCAAAGAAAATGTCACCTCGTATGAGTCACTTACTCTAGGATTTACTTTGTTCAGGGCACATGGTGCATATTTTACTGCTATGAGACATGAAATGCTCTGTCATTAACTATAATGAGACTAACATCCTAGAGGGCAAAGTGATCCCTCACACATCATTCTTTCTAATTGCCTGTAATTCTGCACCCTAATAATGCCAGTACATTATCAGCCTATAATTTTCAGCCAGGACATTTTCTGCTCGAAAAGGTTGCTTGAAGACTACCAGTCCTGGCATATATGCAGCTCATTCTCAGAGGACAAATGTATGTGGCCTGGAAAAGTTTTGTTTTTATTTTAACAAAGATGTAATACATTAAACTCAAAGCTATTTCCATCGATGGAGTGATATGAATTAACCAACATTCTCATGCAGAAAATCATACTAGCAGCAAATTTACCACATTTTACAATTACACAGATCTAGCTAATTAGCTACACTAGCCCTCAGTCAGGTGCCAAACTCAACTTTATTATAATATTTTGTATTGATATGACTGTGCAACTTAATCCTCCTTCCTGGTGATTATTCTAGTTATGTAGCATAGTGCCACAGCTTGATAAAAACCACAATTAACTGAAGCTAATTATGTTCACTTTATATTCGTTCATATACCATGCCTGATTTAGATTGCCACAGAGAAGAACTGCTAAATGTAAAGCCCTGCCATCTGAAATAGGAGAATGTAAAAAGATATTGCATTCAAAAATGAAATATTTCTCATCATTCATTAACTTGATTTCTAAAAGATCATGTGACTTGGCCATCACAGAAATACATTACATTTTCAAATATATTACAATAGAAACTGGTTAAATAAACAATTTTAATAATATTTCACAATATTATTGTTTTTATTGGATTTTTGATCAAATAAATGCAGCCTGGGTGAGTATAGGAGATGTCTTTCAGAAACATTTTAAAAACCTTACAGAAAAAAACCTTACTCCAAACTTTTGCATGGTAGTGTGTATTTTGCATTCTTTGTCTGCCTTACATTTGCTAAATCCTTCTTGTCTTTCACTGAAAATATAAAATGTAAAACTCTTAGAGGTCCGTGTAAGTTTCTCCTTCACTCTAGGTCTGTTTTTTCCAATCAGCCAATGAACTTCAATGGCACTTAAACTGTGGTGAGTGTACCATTGGTGGTCTGTGAATGATTTTAAGGACCACTGCTCTATAACAAATCAAACCTCTCACTCACTCTGATTTAATCTCCCCTGTTTCCTGTAACACATACACATTACACTCACACTTTCATTCTGTCTGTTTCTCTGTTATTTATCCTTCCGCCTCTTTCAATTCTTGCTCACAAGCATGAACATTCTCCTGCGTGTTCCTCTCTTGAAAAAGGCATATTTTTTAAATAATCCGAAAGTTTCACTTTCTCAGCTGAATACTTAGGCTCAGAAAGAACAAAAGTTTGACTGTCCTATTGAGAAATTGAGATATGCTTTGTCGAAACAATATATATATATATATATATATATATATCTTCTTCCTAATCCTTGTAGACAAAAACACAAAAACATGGTTAAAGCAGCCATCTGAAATGTTACAGCCAATGTAACTACCAGAGACACGGTGGCCGTATATGAGAAACTAACTAAGTTGTTCGTAATTTTCAAATCAAAGTCAGTTTTTAAATAGGCAGATTCTCCTTTTAAAAACACAATCCAGGCTCCGGGAATAAAACGTGCCTGTGGCAACATTTTGCAAAATGATATTAAGCCCAAAGTATACTTCGTTTTTGTTCTCTAGCGTATGTGTACAGTCGAACTATTCTGCCACTATTCTGGTGATGAAATTTGCGTCATGCATACTGTGCGCAGACAGTCATGTATGTGTAAATATGCGAAAGTATGTTTAAATATGTGTGCATAAATAAGTATGCTTTGGGCTTCTTGCACAATATTAAATGCCCAGTGTGCAGCTCTAAAAGTGCTTTAAATTTTTTTCCCAAAACAGATTAATGTGATTGTGGCAACATTTTAAGTTGGTTGCTGAACGTACCACTACAGTTCAGAACTGAATTGTCCAGTGAGTGGCCCTAATGGGTTAATGCTCTATTGCGTTTAAAAGAAATAATGTACCTCCTGTTAACAAAAACAAATGGGAGATAAAATGTAGGAAGAGGCACATTTTTCCAGTGAGCCTATGTTGTAAAAAAGAAAAAGAAAAAAAAACCTTCTTAAGAATTAAGAATACAGCACATCAAGGGAGCAAACCTCCCTAGGACAAAATACAGATCACAACAAGATGGCCCAAAAAAAGAAAGTAGGCCACTAAATAATACCTTGATACATAAGGTGTATGTTTGAATCATATTAGTCAAATAATGGTGCTAAACCCCTTCAATTGTAGCAGAGTATTTGCTCATCCATAAACAATAAAACAACTCTCTCCGAAAAGGAACGTGTGAGGGCAGACTTTGCCACAAATGACTGATGGATTCAGGTTGCAGGCCTGGCACTCGTTGGCCACAGTATACTGACCTGTCAACAAGACCTCCATCTATAGCTTCAGAATGACCAATTGCTAGAGGAAATCTGAGTGAAAATTCCAGTGTTCTCACTGCCTGCCTACAGGCTATTTCAGTGGCCGGTCATGCCCCAAAAATGGGTCGCAGGTCTGGTAAACAAAACAATGCAGAATGCAAGTAATAAAATGCAACTAACCATATAATCATCCATATTTATGACAGCAAAATAAAAGGGCTTATTAAAATGAAGGAGAAAACACTTCCCATATCATCTGTTATTGACGTCAAAGGCAAATCAAACTTTACAACATTTTGGAAATTCATCAAATTCATTACTTGCTTGAAGACAAATAAGACAGATACCAACAGGGACAAGTCATGTGACATTCCCTCATCCTATTGATGGGCTTAAGCAGTTCATGGTAATATTCACATTAGTCAATTTTAAGAATTTTCGCAATCCTTGAAAATTTGTAACAAAATGAATTCATTACATCGACTAAAACTTTTTTAAACTTTACAAACAATTAACAGTAGTCATTGACTTATGTAGTATGGGGAAAACATACTATTGAAGTCAATGGCTGTTTGGTTACTCACATTCTTCAAAATATATTCTTATTGCTCAACAGAAAAACAAAATTAATTTAGGAACAACCTGATGGCGAGTAAATGACAGAATTTTCATTTTTTGGGTGAACTGTTCCTTTAAAGAAACAAGCAGAGTATGAAACCATTTCTACTCCAGAGGTCAAGTAACCATTATTCTACCAAATGAAATGAATGGACTTATAGAAAGAGTTCCAGTCATTTGAACAAAAAAATGCTGCAGCACCAATTATAATGCTTTTTGCGATACTAGAGGTGGGCTGATCACATCAGCATCTGTCTAATAACCGCTCTGAATTCATATTTAGCAGCGCTAAACTGAAGGTCCCTAGTAACCCTGGCAGCTTGCTGACTGAGCTGCTTTGTACAACTCGTATTCAGAGCTTTCATATAATCTGCCATGGAAAAGTCAGAATGGAGGTGGAGGAGAACGTGCGTAAGCAAGTGAGCAGATGAGGACCTTAAAAAATTATTTTGCTTTTAATCTATGCAGCGTGCAAAGACTGTGTAGGTGTGTGACAGTGAGTGAGACCAAGAGGTGCTATACTGTAGTAAAGCAGTGTTGTTGGCTCTCAAAAGAGCTGATCCATTTGCTTTTTATAAGAGCACTAGTCAGAATCGGCATTCAGCTGCAGCAAAAACCACACAACGATAATCTTTGAAGCAAGTGCAAAAGCACCAGGGAATATGCATTACCTTTGTCCAAAATCCAGATATCAGAATATCTGGAATGTTAGTATTATTTACAGTATATATAATAACTTTAAATCAGCATTTCATATTTGCACAATATCTCTACAAAACACATGATGTTCCCAATGTTTGATACAATAAAATCTGGCCTGGTGTCTTCCATTCCATGAGCTTTCATCTCGCTCTTGCTCTGCCTTTACACTGTCGATATACCATTATCTCTTCTGATTGCAGGGATATTCCCAACTAATCTAATGTGGCATTTATTGAATTGTCCCACAATAGATACTAACAGGAGCAGAGCTTCGAATATCCTGAAATAAGAGCAATTACATACATCTCTACAGTGAAATTAATAAATGAGATGAGGAAAGAGAAAGAAAAAAAACAACAACTAGCTATTATTCAGAGATGGAATAATGTTTAATGTTAGGTGTATCTACACTGAACACAATTATAAACTCAACACTTTTGTTTTTGCCCCCATTTTTCATGAGCTGAACTCAAAGATCTAAGACTTTTTCTATGCACACAAAAGGCCTATTTCTCTCAAATATTGTTCACAAATCTGTCTAAATCTGTGTTAGTGAGCACTTCTCCTTTGCCGAGAT
>NW_015544136.1:118989-120798 GCF_001515605.1 Sinocyclocheilus anshuiensis | reverse complement strand
TATATATATATATATATATCATACTAGTACCCATACCATTCTTCAAAATTTCTTCTTTCGTGTTCCACATATTTGGAACGACATGAGGGTAAGTAAATAATTTTGGCTCTGAGCCCCTAAAATCAGCAGAAAGCTCCACAGAATTAGAGGCTGCAATATTTAACAACTCTTGCATATCCATCTTTAAAATCATTTGAAAATGCTAACTTATATGTACTTTACTTTTGACAAATAACTAATAAAAGTCAAATTATTCTTTTTTACGAAGAATAATTAATAATATTTTTTTTCCTTTACAGTTAAATTTTTTAGGAGTCATTTCCATTTCACCAGAGAAGCCAGAGTCATCAAGTGGGTTGCATTGTTACGGATTATGACAGATCATTTGTCTAGTCAGGTTTAAGGCCGGATTAACTAAAAGAAAGGGCAATGCATGATGGACAGTCTGACTGTAAAAGAGATTACAGGAAATGAGTCTTTTCTGTTTACATATTTAAAATGACAATCAGGTCATGGCAAAAAAAAATTTGCAGATTATCTAAGCTCTCCAAAGCATCCCAAAATGGTACACAGCTTTTGATGTGATTTCAAGAGATTACAGGAAGCACTTTTGAGACAGCTTGGGGTAAATGCAATGTACTCTAATACAAATGAGTTTTCACAACGGAATGACATGGCTTGGTTTAGCTCAAGGCAGGAATGACAAACATTATAAAGACTGCAGGAATTGTGTAAAAGCATGTTAATGCATCTTCATTGCAATGGTCTTCACTTCCAGCAAAAGTTAAATGTATGTGTTAACATATGTTCTATCCTAATTCCATTAGCGCTCACCTCAGTCAAAAGAAAAAGATGAGTTGTGTGTACATAGAAAAAGTCTTAGATCTTTGAGTTCAGCTCATGAAAAATGGGGGCAAAAACAAAAGTGTTGCGTTTATAATTTTGTTCAGTGTATTACTCACTAAAATTATCATCATAATAGCAATCCAATGAAACAGTCCACCGAAAAATGTCACCAAGGTTCACTAAAATTCTGTCATTATTTATTCACCCTCAAGTCGTGAAGCTTTCATGCTTCAAAAACGAAGCAAAAACACCATAAAAGCATGCTATAAAAGTGGTCCATACTAGACCTGGGTGATGTGGCAAAAATACTACATATGAAATTGATATCTATCACAATATTCATTTACCAATAATGAGCAAGAAAATGCATTCCACATGTCTGTTAGACCTTGAGAATTAATGTAAACATAATTTGCTCATTATGTTTAAAAATGCATTTCTTGCTTATTATTGGTAAATAAATATGATAAATATGGATATCGTATTATATGGTAAAAAAAATATTGTATTAATATTTCTGGCCAGCCCTAACTCATTGTAATTATATATATATATATAAATATTTTATTGTATCAAACATTGGGAACATCATGTGTTTTGTAGAGATATTGTGCAAATATGAAATGCTGATTTAAAGTTAACCCAAAAAAAAAAAAAAAAAAAAAAAAGATGGGGGCTTGGATTTAGGACTTGTTTTGAATTCCAGCTCGCATCCACAGACAGCGATCAAAACTGACAGGCCACTAAAACACTGTACGTATTGGCCAGAGCCATTTCTGGAATTCCCATTAAATATCCAACGCCCTGTACATGATCACACAGGAGCCAGCGAAAGCGAATGTGACATAAAACTGTTAAAGAGGCCTGCCTCAAGAGTGCTGTTTATTTTATACAGCTTAACTTGGAACACAAAGCCATTCCATTAGTGGCCAATGAAGCATCTGTATGTGGTTGCTGCTGAAC
>NW_015544136.1:112609-118929 GCF_001515605.1 Sinocyclocheilus anshuiensis | reverse complement strand
CAGTAATGAAATGCAATGGGATCTGCTTGACTAAGGAGACAGCATCCCATGTCACAAGCCGTATAATGAGCATGTGAAGAGAAAATGTACGTATGCCCAGCACTAGGTCTGAGTCTAAACCAAAATAGGACTACAGAGTTTCAGCAGTAATTGGAAAACTTTTGGTTTTGTCTCTCAACTTACCACAACAAGGATTCGCCTGTCAATTTAGCAGATACCAAGACTGTCTTGTAGAATGAGCACTGTTTGAAGGATTACAAGAAGGATAAATAAAGGCATATTGTCTGTTTTTTTTTCCACAACATTCAGAGTACAGATGTCTGAGAGCACATTGAATATCTAGAATGCAAAATCTAAATTTAAATCTAAAAAGCAAAATACAGACATACCAAATACTAAGAAATTCAGCGTTTCACTCAAATTGTTAGGCTGATTATATACTGTTCAAAGGTTTGGGAACAGTAAGATTTTATGTTTTTGAAAGAAGTACCAAGGCTGCATTTATTTGATCAAAATACAGTACAACAGTAATATTAGGAAATATTATTACAATTTAAGATAACTGTTTTCTATAATATACATTTTATAATGTAATTAATTCCTGTTCCAGTCTCCATGTCAAATGATCCTTTAGATTCTAATATGCTGATTTATTGCTCAAGAAACTGTTGAAAACAGTTGTGCTGCTTAATATTTTTATGGAAACCATGATGCTTTCTTTCAAGATTCTTTGATAATGTTTGGAGGTTTTTTTTAACATAAATGTCTTTACTGTCACTTTTGATCAATTTAATGAATCCTTGCTGAATAAAAGTATTTAAAAATGGTAGTGTTATTTATAATGAAAATGCAAAACAGAAGCATTTTCAATATCGGTCTCCGACTTTTGGACCCCATGGTATTAACAGTAATAAAATAAATAAATAAAGTAAGACTAACTAAATTTGAGGTTTAAAATTAATCTGTTCTAAAAGATCTAAACTACACTCATAGCATTGTCTTCTTCCTTGTGGGGGACTTCAAACATGAATCCAAATATCTTGATATGAAGAACTGTACCATCTGGTTCTGATGGATCAAATTGTTCTCTGAAGGAAAACTCTATGCTTTCATTTGATGCATCATAGATTTTGCATGTGCATTACATTATGGTTAGCTAACTCAATATATATTCAGAACTGTTCTGTGTTCCAATTAAAACCATTTCAGTCTTTTGGAAACAAAATGTGCTAAAGACACAGTAAGATAAAGTTTGTTCTAAATGAATCCATGGATACTGTATGTTTCCCATCAGACTGAGATCACAATGTTCATTTATTTAGAAGTATTCATTAAAAATCAGTAGCAGCATCCTTCTTAAATGCCAAAGCACATAACAACTTATATTGTCACACATATTTAGGATTGCCAACTTAGGCACTGCCACCCTCTTCTGATTCAAAGTATAACTGAGGTCTTTTAAAGTAAATATTTCAACTTCAAACTATACAGAACTGATTTCAAACTAGCTAATATAAAATCTTATAATAGCTAGCGGTTTTAAGAGTGGAAAGCTGGTGCTCGATCAGTTGAATGTTTGCCCAAAGTCTGACTCTGATTCACTTCTCTGCTCAGTTTCCTATTTCCCACGGTGCCTTTTGGGATTGGATGAAAAACACTGAAGGACCTCCTGTGTGACAGATCTGGAGGATCTCCTGGGATGAACTTCCAAGATAAATTTACTAGCAGTACACTGCACACAAAAACAACAGTTCTCTCTCCAGGATCAACACGGACCCCTTCCTGCTGCGGGACTGAAGATTCTGCTGAATTTTGTGCTGGTTTGATAACCAAAAATATGTGGATTGCTAATATAAATGCATATAAATTTGTACAAAAGAGCATACCATGGCTTCTTCACACATAGTTTACATAACTTAAAAAAAAATAGCAAATACAGTAATAAAGTTTCTTGTGATAAGTGTGTTTTTTGGCCTCTTTAATACACAGAATGCAGATATAGCCTACTAAAGATGTCTATTCAACATGATTTAACATGTTTTAAAATTTAACATGATTTACTTTCTCAATAAAATGCTAGTTAATGTTATAGCATTGGATTAAAATGTACTGACTTTGCTCATATAACAACTTTAGATAATTAGATAAATAAATTCGATAATTTTTGTATTGTTAGGATTGTTTTTCCACCTTGTGGCGTTCCTGGTTATAAATGACCAGTCTACAAAAAATTGCTTGTGTATCTCTCATTATGCTATTTTAATAATTAATCTTTTTGTATTTCTTTTTGGAACTGATTGATCGTTGGCCTCATTGATCGGAGCTTGTGCTCAGTTTTTGAGTGAACATTGGCAAATTATCCACAAATAATTATTTTTTATTTTTTTCACTCAAAAACTGAGACACACACTGTAAGTTCAGATCAATGAGGTCTATCAGTTCCGAAAGAAATACAAAACCTGTGCTAACTAGAAGAAAACAAGTTGGCAAAGAAATTGAATCCAAGATCTGGTGATAATATACTGTAGGATAATAATAGATTTATAGGCAAATTTTAAAAGGCCAGTCATTTTTGACTGGGAATACCAAATTTGGTAAAGGTTTTTCAGCACAGACACAGCACAAGGGTTAAAAATGACCTGTTCCAAAATTCCATAATAAGAAATTACATCAGAGCAATTTAACTTAGTACCATCTAAATACAAAGCCATCGCTGGGTAAAAAAGTACCATATTAGCAACGTTTAATACATAATTCACTAGGATTCTAATGGCCTTTTGATGGAAGTCATTCAGAAACAGACTGTAGAATTGCTTCAGCCTCAAATTATGCTCATAAATTTATGCTAGTGAAGGCAAATATATCTATCATGCTACAATGCATCCAGGAAACCACCCAAGTCATTTAACTTTATTATTATTATTGTAAGCCATTCTTAATATGACACAGGCATATTAATATAACATCCACAGCTCTGTTGACTTGCTATCTTTATTTGGAAATGCAGGCTAAAAAAGTGAGAGTTAATTTACTTTTTAGTTATTTATTTTGACTGAAAAATTATTTTGACATCTACAGTGTTGTCACACAGCATATGGAGTACAACAGAGGGCGAGACAGTACCGGCGCTATTCTACAGATGTCCAGCCGTCTGTGTGTGGCTTTTTTGTTTAGCTATTCCATCGAAAGTTTGATGAACCCTGTGTTCATATGATTAGCCAGCAATTTTCAAGCTCTAAGCTAAAACTCTCAGCTCAATAAGTCAGCTTGTGTTTAGGGTTGCCAAGTCCAGACTCCAGCAGAAGAAAATAAGAGACAAACTTAGTATCATTTTGGGAAAATAAAAGATACTTTGAATTCTTTTATGCCACATTTGCAATTACAAATCTATGCAAATTGTCACATTTTACCACATTGTAAACAAAAAACTACTCAATTATAATTCAGCCAAAATCACTTACATCAAATTATCAGAATTGCTTCAGATTGTCAATTATGAATTGCATGAAAAGTATGAACTTTGGTTCTGTTCTAGGCAAAGTGCCCCATCCATCCATGCAGCCATGCCTGGACAGAGCTGAGACAGTCGCAAAACAATGTCAATGCCAAACACCCCCTAACCAACTGATGCTGAACACTTAGAACCACCTATTACATTAAATACTACTACTACTACAAAAAACACAGATTCTTTACTGAATAGCTAATCTAAAAATTGTTTATTTTAAAGGTTTTTTTGTTATATAATACAGCAACTTGCAAAATATAGTGCAGTTAACATCCATTAAATATGAATATATTTAAAAAATAAAGATTTATAGTGCAAAAAGCGGGGGAAAAAAGCATTTTAGTGTAAATAGTGCATGTGACGCAAGAGGTATGGTTACCTGGCAAAGGTGATTAACTGAACACGGCCAGTAAATGGAGATCTAAATTCAGTTAGGCAACAAATCTTACAACAACTGAAGATCAATTCAAAAGCTTTGTATATTTGTTATTAATCAACAAAAATGGAGTGATTAACTTAAAACAAACAAATTAAATGTGGCACCTTAAACCGCTAAATTTAGGAGACCATAAACCATTGCTTTGCTTTAAGAAATAAACATTTACACAAAATGACTGCCAAAATATTGCTTAAAAAGAGCTATGAAACGGATCACTCAACTTTTCCGGACAGGAACGCCGACGGAAGATCGGCGTGATAGATTGCCAACCGGGAAAGGCCTACATCGTGGGTGATTATCAAGTCTGATATGGAAATAAGATTAGTGCCAGTGGTAACTGGATTTTTATATGAATAGTAGACTTAAGATTGCTTAAAACAACTTGATATTTATGCAGTAGCAAGGCAGCTGAAGTGATGATTTAAATAGAACCACTCTGAAAGATTCGTAAATATTGTATTGGATGACATCATGAATCAGCTTTATGCTTGAACTACTTGAACTACTGATGCTTTATAGTCAAGTAGATATGGTTTTGTTTGGGTGTTTCTTGAATTTCATACACTTTCTTGTCACATTGGTTGTTTTTTATTAAAAACAGATTTCAGCCTTTTCTTTTTGTTATATTTCTGTCTTCAGTTTAGGTTCTGAAAATTTCATGACATTATTCAAATAAACTGCAAGAGAAAGAGGCCATGGGGACATTTACTTGATGAGTCTATCAATATTGCAACCTTTGGCCTTGTCTCATTACAAATAAACATGTACTTCAATCCAAAAACACTGAATTAAAAGCCTAATCTATTTTAATGGTGTTTTATATGTTAATGTTTATATAAATGGCAATGTTTAGTTTTGGTGGCATGTCAGTCAAGATACAAATGCGAATACTGATAGCACAATTTTATTTATATACATTTTGTGTTCTGTTGATGAAGAATGCAATAAACATGCCAGATAATACTATTCATCTATTGTTTTTGTTGGGAATGAAATGGGAGAGCAAGAGAAATATAAAATTGTCCAGCAAATATGCATCATGTCACAATTTCAATTTCTGAACTCTTAAAAATAGGAACTACCCTGAAGGACTTGAAAGCAGCATGAAGTGATGCTTGATAAAACTAACTATGCCATTATTTGAAAGCATTTATTTTGTGCAATCACCTTGAAATTGTCACAATTTCATGAAAATACTGGCCATAAGGTTTTGTTTTGTCAGCAAGGGTAATTTTAGTTCTGTTCTGGCAGATAGTCGTGCCTGGTACACTATCTGCTCGGCCACTGGAAAACACTCGACTTGAAAGAGGTAATATGTGTGCTAGCCTTTGCTGATCAGCCATTGCATGACTTGCGTTTGTACTGAACTGTTTAAACAACTGTACGAACCGTCTCCATGGATTTTTTCAACCACATAGCTCTGACCTATAGTTTGTAGGCTTGAAAAACAGTGATTACATGATATTTGATATAAAGTTTCCTCAGGTAGAGTTAATGTGCAACCCAGTTCCATTTGTCTTTTAAGGTGGTGTAATTGTTTAATACTTTCTCCTATGCCAATGTAACCCACTGTAGGAAAATTGCTTTAGACACTTGTTTGCAGTAATTGCTAAATTTCACAAAATATGGGCTACACCACTCTGAAATGTATCATAGCAACTTCCCAGCATGCCAAAATCACACAGCATGCCCACTGCCTATTGACACCATTGAAACCATTTTAAAATTGTGAGTATGAAATTGAAATAAGATTTAATTATTTTCTTTAGTTTGTAAAAAAACAATTTGTTGAGTCAGCTTAAAAACCATTGTTACCCCGCTGCCTTAAAATTTTTACCTTAATTTTTTTTTTTTTTTTTTTTTGGTGTGATTCAGTTGATTTAACATGCATTTTTTAGTTAAAACCCAGTCAACACGTGAGATCATGCGATGATCACAGTGACATCACACGATCCTCATACTGTGATCCTCACCGTGTGAGTAGTATATGAAATCATTGTGAGTTCACACGATCCTCATACTGTGATCCTCACGGTGTAAGTAGTATGTGAGCTCATTGTGACTTCAAACGATCCTCATACTGTGACCCTCACAGTGTGAGTAACAAAAAATGCTGGGAAATCTCTTCATGTAGCCCTACAAGAGTGATTACTGATAAACTGTCTGAAAAAAAGAAAGTAAAGTTTTAGAGAAGAAAAAAATCACCCACTGACTTTCAAAGCTGTTACAGAGTAACGACTTTCTACTTCGAGGATCTAGATAGAAATGTAGTGGAGTGAAAAGTACAATATTTGTCTTTCAAGTGTAGTGAAGTTAAAGTCATAAGTTCCCAGAAAAAATAATACTCAAGTAAAGTACAGATACTCAAAAAGT
>NW_015544136.1:107710-111642 GCF_001515605.1 Sinocyclocheilus anshuiensis | reverse complement strand
GCACAGTGAGTGTGCAGTGACCTCACATTGTGACCACAGTATGAGCGCACAGTGAGTGTGCAGTGACCTCACATTGTGACCACAGTATGAGCGCACAGTGAGTGTGCAGTGACCTCACATTGTGACCACAGTATGAGCGCACAGTGAGTGTGCAGTGACCTCACATTGTGACCACAGTATGAGCGCACAGTGAGTGTGCAGTGACCTCACATTGGGAGCATAGTATGAGCACACAGTGAGTGCGCTGTGTGGTTACACTTTTAGCTCACTGTGACACACACATTGTGACCACACCATGAGAATCATGTGAGCTCATGGTGACATCATTGTGAGATCAAACTGTTGACTGGGAATGGCAAAATCTCAAAATAATTTTTCACAGTGTATATATGATTGTGTTTAATATCATTTTTCTGAATGTTGCAAAAATGCAGGTCTTAGTGAGTGTGGTTTTTTAAAGAATTTCTGTTTCTGTTTTTCATGATTTTGTTTGATAACTTGAGATTCATCTTATGCAACTGAATTGTCAACTTTATAATGTATCAGAGAGATGAACACACTTGAGTTTCTTACTTGGAAAGCTTTTAATAAAGTGACGTGAGGGGTGTGTGTTCACTACTCACTGCTGTGTATGCATTTAACCCATCAAAGTGCACACACACAGCAGTGAGTAGTGAACACACACACACCCAAATCAGTGGGCAGCCATTTTTGCTTTTGCTTTTGCCTTGCTCAAGGGTCTCACCTCAGTCGTGGTATTGAAAGTGGAAGAGAGCGCTGTTCATTCATTAACCATTAGGCCACGACTGCCTCATGTTTTACAAAGGTCCAAGTAACTGCACCGTATAAGCCAAAATAAACATTTTGTTGCAGAAAGTCAAAGCTGTCTGTTGATGCCACAGAAAAAGTGGCTCTTTGACAATATTATTGCAGGAGGGTTTGAAAAACTTGTTTAAAAAAATCAGTTTTGTTTGGTGATGCTAGTGCTGCAGCAATTACACACCTTATATTCTTTTATTTGTTTTGTTTGTTTGCAATGAGATTATGAAGCTTTAATTTTGAAGGCTTTTATCTTATGGTCAGAAGTGTAAAGTAGTTATACCTATGGGTGTACAGCTGTCTGAGAGCAGAGCTGGCAGTACTCCCAGGTCTGAGTCCTTCCAAGCAGTTATCACCCAGTAAACATCAGGGGTTGCTGAATGACAAGAGTATACTTAAATTGTATTCGCCAGTGCTGTGAATCTGTTTGTATGAAACCAATTGAATCTCTCACAATGTCAGGCCAAACACCTTGTTTAGTTGTTTACTTCCTTGCACTGCCTTTCTTGTAAGTTACAAAGAAATACATAAATGAGTTATCACGTAATGAAGCCTGATAAGAGATGCTAGCAAATATTTTGTATTGCCCTGGTTTATCAGATTAGTGTCACACTGATTTTCATTGGGCTCAACACAAAATGACACAAATGTTGCCATGGTATTTGAAATAGCAGCTTCCCTGGTCCATGGAAATGTGCTCTTTTTCAAGGGTGCTGGTGGAGGAGGAGCACTCTAAACCTCCGAGTGCAATATTGTTCACAGCCAAAACAGATGAATGAGAGTGAATAAAACAACTGGCAAGTGTCGCAGAGTGGCATGCCCACATTACTCCTCTACCCTGCCATTAATTAATATCATGTTCGTGCAAGTCATGAAATATATCGCTGGAGGGTTAAAATATTTTTAATACATCTTTACACAAATCTGACATGCTACATTACTGAGTAAATGAGGGCTTTGGAACTGCTGCCTTATTGCTGTAGAGAGCACGTGTTACATGGTAATGTTGCCATCTAGTGAGAGAATGGTAAAAAAGGCATAGAGGTGCATGTTGAACATGGATTCAATGAAAAGAAGCTGATGTTCAGATAAAATAATTCTTTTTCGACTTTTGAAGTCTGCTTTTTACAGTAAAACTTTCAATCAATAACGTTACTCTTTTGTCTCTTCTACCACCCGAAAAGGTAGTATTTCTGAGTGCCCTTGAGTCTTACTTTGCCTGGCTGCCATTTTATGATTGAATAAATCTCTACACTTTGGCAATCTCTACAGTTCTGCATAATGGCTATCAAGGACAAATGGTATGTTTCTACTTTCAAGTAAGGCACCTTTGGAACAGCTACACAAATCTTAATATATCTCAGGTGTTCATCGCTATAACTTGCTCTGAAATGGCTTAAAAAGCTGTTTACATGTAAAAAGTAAAATACAGTGTGTATGTATGTACAATACCGTTTAAAAGTTTGGGGTCTGTAAGATTCTTTAAATGTTTTTGAAAATTATCATGCTCACCAAGGCTTAAAAATACCTATTTTCTATTTTAATATATTTTAAAATGTAATTTATTCCTGTGATGATAAAACTGAATTTTTAGAAATAATTTTAATGTGCTGATTTGACGCTCATTAAAATTTCTTATTATTATCCATGCTGAAAACACTGCTTAATATTTTTGTGGAAACAGTGATACATTTGTTTCAGGATTCTTTGTATGGGTAGTTGAAAAGAACAGCATTTATTTGAAATATAGATCTTACACTCTAAAAAATGCTGGGTTGTTTCAACCCAACTTTGGGTCAAATATGGACTAACCCAACTTTTGGGTTAAAAATGTAATGTAAAAATTTAACCCAACGGTTGGGTTAGTCCAGATTTGACCCAAAGTTGGGTTGAAACAACCCAGCATTTTTTAGAGTGTACTGTCACCTTTGATCAATTTAATGCATCCTTGCTGAATAAAGTATTAATTTCTTTATACAATCTTACTGACCCTAAACTTTTGAATGGTATTGTTTATACATATACATTTTAATTGATTCACTTCACTATATTAATGTGCAATCTTTGACAATCTTTAGGAAACATCCAAGAGTTCAAAATCATGACTGTTACATATATACATGTATATCACCCAGCCCTAATTTGAAGTTTGGTTTGCCACTGAGTGTTACAATGGCCCAAGGTCAGCTAGCAGTCAACAGACCACAGCTATCAGCTGGATGATCATGACACACAGCTTCACCCTCACTGGTAAGAGGCAGGCTGGAAGACAGGGCGTGAAAATGGATGTGCCATCGCCTTCGATTATAGGGAGTTAGAGGTGTGTGCAGTGAGATGCTTTGCCTGGTGTAACCCGACCTCTGTGGGGTCTTTAATGTACAGATGATGAATGAAACTCTTGAGTGAAGGACAGGTCTATAGGCTAATTGTGTGTGAGTGAGTGTGTGTGTGTGTGTGTGTGTTAGTGTGGTGCAGGTGATCTAGCTTGAGCTGTATTTTTTTGTGAATTTGAGTTAACTGATTTAAGAAATTTGGTTTAATAATCAAATATGATTAGCTTAAATAATGCTGAGCAATGTAAGTGTGTAATTTTTTTGCCACAAATTTAAACAAACAATAATGACCATTTTCAAACAGGTTTCCACCTAACATCCAGTAACATTTTCACTGTACTTTGAATAAAAGTGTCTAAAATTAAATAAGAACTGATCATCCAATGACTGCGCCAACTTCATTCATTAAAAATGAGTAAGAAAGTCAGAAAACTCTTGCTAAATGACTAGCTGATATGTATTCCTCCTTTAGGGCTGAAATCACCTACGTTTTAACCTTATCAAAAATCTGACAGTTTTAGTCTTATTAGATTTGTCATTAATAAAACATACAGATGGCTGAAGTAGGAGACAATTATAGCGGATGTCATTTGAAGACAGACATATATATATATATATATATATATATATATATAAAATTTAAAAAAAAGATATCGTGACTAACATTGCTAAAGGCCCAAAAATGTTGTGAATATATCAGGTCTTATATACAGTGGGTACGGAAAGTATTCAGACCCCCTTAAATTTTTCACTCTTTGTTATATTGCAGCCATTTGCTAA
>NW_015544136.1:99084-107490 GCF_001515605.1 Sinocyclocheilus anshuiensis | reverse complement strand
GTTAGTTCAGATTTGACCCAAAGTTGGGTTGAAACAACCCAGCATTTTTTAGAGTGTACTGTCACCTTTGATCAATTTAATGCATCCTTGCTGAATAAAGTATTAATTTCTTTATACAATCTTACTGACCCTAAACTTTTGAATGGTATTGTTTATACATATACATTTTAATTGATTCACTTCACTATATTAATGTGCAATCTTTGACAATCTTTAGGAAACATCCAAGAGTTCAAAATCATGACTGTTACATATATACATGTATATCACCCAGCCCTAATTTGAAGTTTGGTTTGCCACTGAGTGTTACAATGGCCCAAGGTCAGCTAGCAGTCAACAGACCACAGCTATCAGCTGGATGATCATGACACACAGCTTCACCCTCACTGGTAAGAGGCAGGCTGGAAGACAGGGCGTGAAAATGGATGTGCCATCGCCTTCGATTATAGGGAGTTAGAGGTGTGTGCAGTGAGATGCTTTGCCTGGTGTAACCCGACCTCTGTGGGGTCTTTAATGTACAGATGATGAATGAAACTCTTGAGTGAAGGACAGGTCTATAGGCTAATTGTGTGTGAGTGAGTGTGTGTGTGTGTGTGTGTGTGTTAGTGTGGTGCAGGTGATCTAGCTTGAGCTGTATTTTTTTGTGAATTTGAGTTAACTGATTTAAGAAATTTGGTTTAATAATCAAATATGATTAGCTTAAATAATGCTGAGCAATGTAAGTGTGTAATTTTTTTGCCACAAATTTAAACAAACAATAATGACCATTTTCAAACAGGTTTCCACCTAACATCCAGTAACATTTTCACTGTACTTTGAATAAAAGTGTCTAAAATTAAATAAGAACTGATCATCCAATGACTGCGCCAACTTCATTCATTAAAAATGAGTAAGAAAGTCAGAAAACTCTTGCTAAATGACTAGCTGATATGTATTCCTCCTTTAGGGCTGAAATCACCTACGTTTTAACCTTATCAAAAATCTGACAGTTTTAGTCTTATTAGATTTGTCATTAATAAAACATACAGATGGCTGAAGTAGGAGACAATTATAGCGGATGTCATTTGAAGACAGACATATATATATATATATATATATATATATATATAAAATTTAAAAAAAAGATATCGTGACTAACATTGCTAAAGGCCCAAAAATGTTGTGAATATATCAGTGGCTGCAATATAACAAAGAGTGAAAAATTTAAGGGGGTCTGAATACTTTCCGTACCCACTGTATATATATATATATATATATATGATTTGCCTTTTGGTATGAGTTGAAACGCAGCTTCTGACATGATATCCAAGTCAGCAGAAAAGTGCAAAGGAGTTTGACTTCTGCTGCCAGAGAAATTTCACTAAAAGAACAGGCATCTGATGTGAAACCCCTGAGGCCTGAGTAAATTTCACAAATCCTCCAGTGGAATCCAATTGACATGATACCCTTCTGCACTTCTTACATGACAAATCCCTTGTGCTGGTGGGGTGACCAAATATAATCTTCAAATGCGGGAGGGGTGGCCTGATTAGATTTAGTACTAGGTTCTGAGGTTCTGCAGACGCTCAGAAAATGATTTACAGATGGCCACAGGTTGAGGATGGACAATGAATATAAACCAACCCTGTCCAGGGGAGAGACTGAACAAAATGAACATAAATCTGACAGCCGGCTAAAACCGCAGACTGAGGTTGTAAGATAAGACACCATCAACCTACTGAGACAAGAATATTCAACTGGAATCTTAATACCGCTTTGACCTTAGCAAGACCTAGACAGCCTCTTTGTCTTGGACATCAGCTTAAACTATTTTGAGTCATTGGTCTCATTTGTGTACCTTATTTCTCTTTCCAGTGTCAGATATTTGCTTGAATTTCACAGTAAGGGAGGTTTTTGGTAATATCTGATTTTTACATAGCCTGGAACACAGTGTATACGTCAAGGGTTTCACAATGTCCACAGATAATTTGAGAGATTATGGGCCCATTTCAAAAACTGTAAAGATGACCAAGAAAAAAATATACAAGTTTTAATTGTATTCACAATAATGGCATAAAGGATAAAGCATAAAGCATAAAGTGAGTCAACCATTCTAACCTACTTGTAAAGCACAAATCAAAGGGCATCATCCCTGCTCCAGAAGTTTTGTGGTATCCTTTTATCTCATTTCCACAGAATCTCAAATAATGTCTATATAAGTATAAACAATGTAATTTTGTAATGTCTGTATTAACAGTTGATAAGTGAAATAGTAGCTCATCTGTCATATTAGTTCATGACAGATCGATTATCTAATTTCAAGCACATGCATATACAAACTAAACATTTTAATGTCTTTTTCATCTTTTTCACACAGGAAGGCTTTATGAAATGATCTAGTTGCTCCCTCTTTCCTTACATTGAGTCCTCCGATTGTCCTTCCGTCAAAGTCCATGTCATACTCAGAAGACTATTTTCCCCTAAAAAGGTAACCGTATTAGTTCCTAGTCGTGTTTCACTCATATCAACCGTAGGTCCTGATTAGACCTACATTCATACTATGACCTCTATAGAATGTCACAGAAGCTCAGTCTCAAACTGTGCAGCCATTGTTGGGGTCAGCCATGTTATCGCAACAGTTTTCGTTTCCCCTCTTTCTTCTCAGTCACTTTGAGAGAGCTTGCCGCTGAAAGGCATTAGCAGTTATAGACATGGACCATGTTTCAGAACAACACTAATATTTACTTGAATTTGTGAGTTGAAATTGAGTTTTGTGTGTATTTGGGTTTGGTCAGCCCAGAATGAAAGCACAAAAGTCCTAAAAAAAAGTCCAAAAGCTTCTTTGCTGTATTCTTTACTATCTTCACGATATGCCCTGGCTCCTCTCTGATTTTTATCACCTACTAAGATCTAATCTTTCTTCATCTTAACACTTGCTGGGTACTTAGTGAAACGTTGGATATTTGACACGTCTTAATCCCTTTCAGTCATGAATACCTCAGAGGAGTACATGAGAGCCTTTGCGATAAAGGGACTGAATCAAGTCAGACCCTCAAGCTTAGCCCCTCTGGCAGGTGAAACCCCAGAGGGAGGACTGCTGGTTTTTGATAAGGAAATCCAATCGTGTTGGAAAGGAGACGTTTAGCATACAGAGAGAGTCTGAAAGCAATGTCTGGTTCTTCACTTAACACCTGATGAAATTGCAAGCCTTTTCTATAACAGTGTTGAGTAAAGATCAGGCCAGTGGACAAAAGAAGGCAGGGTGAAAGCTGAGGGATCCATTTGAAGACGTCACCGGTTCCCATGCTGTTGACCAAATATAAGAATGGCGTGGCTTGATTTGGAGCAATTATTGTCATGATGTTGATGTCTCTCCAAGATCTGATTTAGAATCAAGACTCCTAATTCAAAATTCAAAATTCATTGCTACAGGAGATTTAGATTACAAGGTGCAGTATACGAACTGATCAGAGAAAAGTTTAGAAGACGAGCTGAAGAAGAAGAAGCACTATGAAGCCCTTGTCTACATTCAGTTTGATCCTCAGGGACGTATGATCTGGCTTGTTTTTACGTAACATGTTTTGTGAGTTTTTGGGAACTGTTCTTTTCCTCTTCAGTCTTGCTGTGGCCACATGCCACATGGGACTCCATCACAGATGAACCTCTCCCAACGTTGGACTCTTCTTTTGCACGCTCGCCCGACAGGCTCCATGTTTCCTTGTCCTTCGGAGTATCGCTAGCCCTGGCCTGTGTATGCCTGGGTGAGGTGCACCTCAACCCAGTGATTACCCTGGCATTGGTTGCAGGCTTGAGGGTAAGCCCCTGGTGGGCTGTCCTCTTGGTGGGGGCCCAGCTGCTTGGTGCCCTCAGTGCATGTGCTCTCCTGTTAGAGACAACAGCCCTAAAGAGCAACCTGGGGCTTAATGAGGTGAGATTTTTTGGATCCTACAGGTTTCTCTTAGGTTAAACTGTCTATAACAGGGGTTCTCAGCTTTGGCCCTCTAGGTCCACTTTCCTGCAGAGTTTAGCACCAACCTTGATCAAGCTTACCTGCCTGTAACTTTCTATTAATCCTGAAGATGTTGATTAGCTTGTTCAGGTGTGGTTGATGATGGTTGGAGCTAAACTATGCTGGAAAGTGGATCTCGAGGGCCAGAGCTGAGAACCCCTGATCTATAAGTTTCCCTAATATTACTCTAATATCTATGCTCAGTATGTTCAGATATCTGTGTTCTGGATCTTCTGACATCTGCTCTAGATCTTCTGTTCTCTGCACACTTGATCATCTGATTTCTGTGCTCATCTTCGCATTTTCAAACTCTTCCTAATCAAACATACCTGATCAACTCATCTGTTCATTAGTAGAGTTCTTTTCAAGACCTGAAATGGATGGGTCAGAAAAGGGAGACATCCAAAATGTGTACTGCTGGGATGCTTCTGTGTTTTGGATCGTCTGATTTCTGTATCTTCTGATGACTTTGCTCTGGATCAGCAGATTTCTGTGTCAAATATCTTCTGATTTCTGTGCTCTGGATTTTCTCATCTGTTCTGTAGATCTTCTGATCTCTGTGTTTTGTATCCTCTGATTTTTGTGGTCTGGATCCTCTCATATCTGTGTTCTGTTATCTGTGATCAGTGTGGCCAACTTTGTCAGGATCAGAATTAAATGTAGTTCAATGACTTGAATGTAGTTTAATGACCATTTGATTTCTCTCGAGGCCTGTGAAAATCTTATTTAAAAGAGACCATTTAAATGTATCTAAAACATTTCTGTGTCTATAGTTAACATGCTTGCTCAATAAAATCAAGGCTTTTATTCACCATTATTACATTAACGCTAGGTAATTACCAAGCTATTAAGCCATTCTCATTTATTCCACAATGTAATTTAATTGTGACATGCAATGTGCTATACTTTTAATTCTCTAATTAGCCAATTCTGCTTGTAATTTTCATTAACTGTTAACAAAATGCATAATGTAGAAATTGGATTGTAAGGGTAGAAATGTAAGAAACCATATTATATTCTGTATTATTCTTGCTCAGCATGATATGACATCTCAGTGCACCTGTCAAAGTCCTGCATTTTATTCTGCATTCTCCTTTTTATGTTCTTTTTGGTACAATACAGATCTGTCAAAAAGTTTGTAAGAGTAAACAGAAATGCAGAGACATTGTGGTAGAAAGACAACATTCAAAAACATTAGAAAGAAACAGCTAATCTTTGAAAAATCAGAAACGAGTCTAGGGGAGGAGCAGGTCTGTAAATCACTGAAACATAGGAGAGTGTCAAAATAAGAGTGAGCAAGAAAAATATGTAGTTTGATGGCAAATGTGTTCTCTGTGTGTGTCAGAGAAAGTGAGGAAACAGCAAGATGGGCATGGATGGATGGAGGGAGACAGAAAGTAAGAGAGAGAGAAAGGAAGAGAAAATATTTTGCCAGGTAATTGGAGTGAATGAGGAAAGGAGATAGAGGGAGCCGGAAAAGACAGATAGTGTCCAACAATAACGGATAAAACTCCACTTATCCTCCTTCAGGTGGCCCCGGGGGTATGTCTGTATCAGGCTCTGTTAGTGGAGATGGCTGTTACATTCCAGCTAGTGCTGTGCGTCCAGGCTGCCACTCATCCCAAATCACTGTTTTCCTCTGTGGCCCCTGCAGTCACCCTTGGTCATCTAATGGCGGTAAGGACGGTTTATGAGTTATGTCATATTAATTCATAATAATGAATTATGTCATTTTATGTCATAATAAAGTCAACTTTTTCCCTGAATGAAATGTCATGTAATTCAAGTCCATGAAGAGCTGAAAACTTCTGGCAAACATTTGCTGCACTTTTTCTGAAACATAAATTAACTGCTTGTTTGCCACAAATAAATAAAGAGATATTTGGCCATAAGTTTGAATTTGGCAGGAGACCCATAGTTGCCCTGTGGTGTTTGGTCTGCAGATTGGCTTCACAGGCTGTGGAATGAATCCTGCCAGGTCATTTGGTCCAGCTGTGCTAACTATGAACTTCCACAATCACTGGGTTAGTAAACAAACCTCATGTGGTAGAAAACAAATAATCATTCACACACACATGTATGTGTGTGTGTGTGTGTGTGTGCGTGCGTGCGTGCGTGCGTATACAGTATATATATATATATATATATATAACACCACACACACATATCATCATATATAACTTGCTCACAAAATGACTTAGTGCATAACTTTATGTAACAATATAAAGGATAATGCTGATGTTTCACCTGGCTTAGTAAACAAACCTCATGTGGTAGAAAACAAATAATCATTCACACACACATGTATGTGTGTGTGTGTGTGTGTGTGCGTGCGTGCGTGCGTGCGTATACAGTATATATATATATATATATATATATATATACACACACACATATCATCATATATAACTTGCTCACAAAATGACTTAGTGCATAACTTTATGTAACAATATAAAGGATAATGCTGATGTTTCACCTGGCTTAGTAAACAAACCTCATGTGGTAGAAAACAAATAATCATTCACACACACATGTATGTGTGTGTGTGTGTGCGTGTGTGCGTGTGTGCGTGCGTGCGTGCGTGCGTGCGTGCGTGCGTGCGTGTGTGTATACAGTATATATATATATATATACACACACACACCACACACACATATCATCATATATAACTTGCTCACAAAATGACTTAGTGCATAACTTTATGTAACAATATAAAGGATAATGCTGATGTTTCACCTGGCTTCATGCAGGTGTATTGGCTCCAGAGGTTCTGAAAACCATATGGAAGCATAGTCATTCAAATAAATCTTGTAACTCCATGCAATATTGTTTAGGGCAGGAGTGTCCAACCCTGCTCCTGGAGAGCTACCATCCTGCAGATTTCAGCTCTAACCCCAATCAAACACAGCTGAACCAACTAATCAAGGTGTTCAGGGTTTGATAATTACAGACAGGTGTGCTGGAGCAGGGTTGGAACTAAAGTCTGCAGGACGGTAGCTCTCCAGGAGCAGGGTTGGACACCCCTGGTTTAGGGCATCACTGACTGATCGTCCAATTTGATTAGAAGTCTTTACTCATTAAAGCAAGTTAGCACATCTTTAGACCATCTACTCAGATCCTTATAAATCCATGTACATCAAATCTCTCGCTCCAGTGGCGCAACACATGGACCTATAGCCAAGCAGTCTGTGTTTTGTTTTGTTTTTTTGGCATCAGTGTGTTCAGTTAAAATAAGCATTCTTTTTTGTTTAGCTGCTATTGTGTGCTGCTCGGTTGTTGTTGTTTTTTTGTTTTTTATTAAATAAATTCAGTGCAGCACAGAATATTGCCAATGTCAGAAAATTAGATTAAATTCACCCTGGGCTTGTAACTATTTAACATTTCTCATTTTGTTGTAAACAGATTGTCTTGGGGTTTGGGACTTAATAGAAATGCATATAAGCTTAAACAAACAATAAGAGAAAATGTATTGTGTATTCATGCACCCCTTTGAAATGAATGACCTTTCATGTCAAGTCACCTTTATTTCCATAGTGCTTTATACAATACAGATTGTGCCAAAGCAGCTCTAAAAGACAATAGTGACATTATTTAGCTTAAGTTCAGATCAATAACACTTTGAAGTTCATCAGTCAGAAATGACTTAAATTCAGCAGTTCTACAACTCAAGTTAGTTCAATGTTGATTCAATTCAGTTCGATACAAGCGTCAATGTTGCAAGATGTGATTCAACTGTAAAGCAGCTCTACAATGTGGATGGTTAATGTAAATTACTTCTCTCTCTCTCTCTCTCTCTCTCTCTATATATATATATATATATATGGTACGTATTATATTTTATTTTTCAAATATAGTTCATTATTCTTGTTTGTTGAAATCAAATTAATATAGTGAATAAAAAGAACAATGACACTTGACAAAACAAAACAAAACAAACAAAAAGTGATTTTTCTCATTTAACATGAAAAAAGCACAGAAATAAAGTCACATTTGCAAAATACCCAAACATACTATATCTGTATGTCCCCTAGGGGTAGGATGCAATAAACAGAGTAGGAAAGACATTCACCAGACCTAGACAGATAAACAACAACTATATTATTGGAAGGCATGTTGAACAGCAGGTCAATTTTACATACTTAAAGAGCAGCTGAATTTCTTCAGGGTGCACTCAGACCCAAATCTGCAACAAATCGAAAAGGGAAACTGAAAAATACAGTTTTTGCGATTAGATGAGTAGCTATTGTAACGGGGTGAAGAATCACATGACAAGTAATCTCAATCAATACCCCGGAGGGTGGATTTATTGGGGTGATGGGTGATAGTGAGAAAGGTCCAGGTAGGTGCTCCGGTGCCGTGAGTTCTCTCTCCCGTCTTCCCAGTGCAGAGGGTCCGTGCAGTGCTCCTGTGCGGCTGGT